>NC_092234.1:55911098-55963598 GCF_036320965.1 Panulirus ornatus | reverse complement strand
ACGTACACAGAGCCTCAACAACGAAGGGCTTCTGTAGCTCGCCACTACAACGGAAGGCTACTGTAGCTTTCCTTCGCGTGTCTCAGGAACTACAACGAAAGACTACATCGTGTCTCTCGTAGCCTCAAAGATTAAAACTCGTCCTTTTTATTAAGGAACAAGGAACACTTTACGTTAACTCCGAAGTTGACCCTTATTCGTGTCTTCGTTACAAGTTTAATCAGTAGCAATCTTCGTTAACTGATAGAATTCATCCCATAAAATATATGATGTTAGGACATGTAAGTAGCTATGCAGATTCACATGCATTCACCTTCCCCATTTGTTGCATTCTGCTGTAGCAGTTCGGTCTGGTTGGAGGATGCACAGTCATGCATACAGGAATACAGACAGGCCATGTGTACGAGTGCATGAATAAGTATGAGGGGGTGTGAGTGGCTCTTAGGACGAGTGAGGGTAACAAAGGCGTCCAGACGATTAGACCATCGATTACCAGGATTGTATGATTGGATTAGCGTGAGGCAGATTAGGGTGGATAGAAGGTATGGATGAAAGAGAGGGGTAATGTGCATGTAAGGCCTTAGTATTCCTCTACACACACAGTAAGGAGAGAGAGAGACACACACACGTAAAGAGAGAGAGAGAGAGAGAGAGAGAGAGAGAGAGAGAGAGAGAGAGAGAGAGAGGCGGGCAGACAGATACACAGACAGAGACAGACAGACAGACACAGACAGACTACGCCCGTACAAATATGTACGACGAGATTTAGCCAAAAGGCTAGCCGTGCGCGTAGCGCTTACCGCACGAAAATGTGTAGTTACGAAGAACGAGTGGTGTGAGTTAGGTGTTGTCAAGTGTCATGTGTGAGATGGAGAGATTGTGTGTATGTTTCCGTGGACTGAAAACCAGTCAGCAACCTGCGTGTGGGTGAGGCAGGAGGACTCGGCAGCTACATGTGCCTAAGGAGTGATACTTGACAACCACTGAAATGCCCGTCACTAACACCCTCCCGATACCCAAGCGGGTAGAACTGGCATTATACCCTCCTGGTCGGTGGCTGCCTACCAAGAGAGAGAGAGAGAGAGAGAGAGAGAGAGAGAGAGAGAGAGAGAGAGAGAGGCAGCGGGAGTGAGTGAGTGAGTGTGTAAGAGAGGCACTTACCCGGAAGGTCTTGCGTTATCTGTATGCACAGACCTCTTCTCTAGGAGCGCATCACCCCAAATTAATTCTCCCGCAGCTACAACGGTGATAACTGCAAAATCCTGAGTGGCTTGACTTCATCCACTTCCCTCCTGAGTGGCTTGGCTTCATCCTCTTCCTTCCTGATTGGCTTGGCTTCATCCTCTTCCTTCTTGAGTGGCTTGGCTTCATCTTCTTCCTTCCTGAGTGGCTTGCCTTCGTTCCCTTCCTTCCTGAGTGGCTTGGCTTCATTCTCTTCCTTCCTGAGTGGCTTGACTTCATTCTCTTCCTTCTTGAGTGGCTTGGCTTCATTCTCTTCCTTCTTGAGTGGCTTGGCTTCTTTCCCTTCCTTCTTGAGTGGCTTGGCTTCATTCTCTTCCTTCTTGAGTGGCTTGGCTTCATTCTCTTCCTTCTTGAGTGGCTTGGCTTCATTCTCTTCCTTCCTGAGTGGCTTGGCTTCATTCTCTTCCTTCTTGAGTGGCTTGGCTTCATTCTCTTCCTTCTTGAGTGACTTGGCTTCATTCTCTTCCTTCCTGAGTAGTTTCGCTTCATTCTCTTCTATCCTGAGTGGCTTCACTTCATTCTCGTCCATCCTGAGTGGCTTCACTTCATTCTCGTCCATCCTGAGTGGCTTCACTTCATTCTCTTCCATCCTGAGTGGCTTCACTTCATTCTCTTCCATCCTGAGTGGTGTAACTTCATTTTCTTCCATCCTGAGTGGCTTCACTTCATTCTCTTCCATCCTGAGTGGCTTCACTTCATTCTCTTCCATCCTGAGTGGCTTCACTCCATTCTCTTCCATCCTGAGTGGCTTCACTTCATTCTCTTCCATCCTGAGTGGTGTAACTTCATTCTCTTCCATCCTGAGTGGCTTCACTTCATTCTCTTCCATCCTGAGTGGCTTCACTTCATTCTCTTCCATCCTGAGTGGCTTTACTTCATTCTCTTCCATCCTGAGTGGCTTCACTTCATTCTCTTCCATCTTGAGTGGCTTCACTTCATTCTCTTCCATCCTGAGTGGCTTCACTTCATTCTCTTCCATCCTGAGTGGCTTTACTTCATTCTCTTCCATCCTGAGTGGTGTAACTTCATTTTCTTCCATCCTGAGTGGCTTTACTTCATTCTCTTCCATCCTGAGTGGCTTCACTTCATTCTCTTCCATCTTGAGTGGCTTCACTTCATTCTCTTCCATCCTGAGTGGCTTCACTTCATTCTCTTCCATCCTGAGTGGCTTTACTTCATTCTCTTCCATCCTGAGTGGCTTTACTTCATTCTCTTCCATCCTGAGTGGCTTCACTTCATTCTCTTCCATCTTGAGTGGCTTCACTTCATTCTCTTCCATCCTGAGTGGCTTCACTTCATTCTCTTCCATCCTGAGTGGCTTCACTTCATTCTCTTCCATCCTGAGTGGCTTCACTTCATTCTCTTCCATCCTGAGTGGTGTAACTTCATTTTCTTCCATCCTGAGTGGCTTCACTTCATTCTCTTCCATCCTGAGTGGCTTCACTTCATTCTCTTCCATCCTGAGTGGCTTCACTCCATTCTCTTCCATCCTGAGTGGCTTCACTTCATTCTCTTCCATCCTGAGTGGTGTAACTTCATTCTCTTCCATCCTGAGTGGCTTCACTTCATTCTCTTCCATCCTGAGTGGCTTCACTTCATTCTCTTCCATCCTGAGTGGCTTTACTTCATTCTCTTCCATCCTGAGTGGCTTCACTTCATTCTCTTCCATCTTGAGTGGCTTCACTTCATTCTCTTCCATCCTGAGTGGCTTCACTTCATTCTCTTCCATCCTGAGTGGCTTTACTTCATTCTCTTCCATCCTGAGTGGCTTTACTTCATTCTCTTCCATCCTGAGTGGCTTCACTTCATTCTCTTCCATCTTGAGTGGCTTCACTTCATTCTCTTCCATCCTGAGTGGCTTTACTTCATTCTCTTCCATCCTGAGTGGTGTAACTTCATTTTCTTCCATCCTGAGTGGCTTCACTTCATTCTCTTCCATCCTGAGTGGTGTAACTTCATTTTCTTCCATCCTGAGTGGCTTCACTTCATTCTCTTCCATCCTGAGTGGTGTAACTTCATTTTCTTCCATCCTGAGTGGCTTCACTTCATTCTCTTCCATCCTGAGTGGCTTCACTTCATTTTCTTCCATCCTGAGTGGCTTCACTTCATTTTCTTCCATCCTGAGTGGCTTCACTTCATTTTCTTCCATCCTGAGTGGCTTCACTTCATTTTCTTCCATCCTGAGTGGCTTCACTTCATTTTCTTCCATCCTGATGGCTTTTACTTCATTCTCTTCCATCCTGAGTGGCTTCACTTCATTTTCTTCCATCCTGAGTGGGCTTCACTTCATTTTTCTTCCATCCTGAGTGGCTTTACTTCATTCTCTTCCATCCTTGAGTGGCTTCACTTCATTTTCTTCCATCCTGAGTGGCTTCACTTCATTCTCTTCCATCCTGAGTGGCTTCACTTCATTTTCTTCCATCCTGAGTGGCTTTACTTCATTCTCTTCCATCCTGAGTGGCTTCACTTCATTTTCTTCCATCCTGAGTGGCTTCACTTCATTCTCTTCCATCTTGAGTGGCTTCACTTCATTCTCTTCCATCCTGAGTGGCTTCACTTCATTTCTTCCATCCTGAGTGGCTTCACTTTCATTTTCTTCCATCCTGAGTGGCTTTACTTCATTCTCTTCATCCGGAGTGGCTTCACTTCATTTTCTCTTCCGATCCTGAGTGGCTTCACTTCATTCTCTTCCATCCTGAGTGGCTTCACTTCATTCTCTTCCATCCTGAGTGGCTTCACTTCATTTTCTTCCATCCTGAGTGGCTTTACTTCATTCTCTTCCATCCTGAGTGGCTTTACTTCATTCTCTTCCATCCTGAGTGGCTTCACTTCATTCTCTTCCATCCTGAGTGGCTTCACTTCATTCTCTTCCATCCTGAGTGGCTTTACTTCATTCTCTTCCATCCTGAGTGGCTTTACTTCATTCTCTTCCATCCTGAGTGGCTTTACTTCATTCTCTTCCATCCTGAGTGGCTTCACTTCATTCTCTTCCATCCTGAGTGGCTTCACTTCATTCTCTTCCATCCTGAGTGGCTTCACTTCATTCTCTTCCATCCTGAGTGGTGTAACTTCATTTTCTTCCATCATTAGTAGTTTGGGCTTCACTCTATCTCTATCGCTGTCTCTTTCTATCTTTGCCAGAGCATCTCATGATCTGTCTCCTGTATCTTTTGTCGATTTTATCTCGTCATTGTTTATACCATCTCTCTCTCTCTCTCTCTCTCTCTCTCTCTCTCTCTCTCTCTCTCTCTCTCTCTCTCTCTCTCTCTCTCTCGTGTCCTAATCAAGCTTAATTCCCTGGGAGGCTCTATAGACGCCTCTCTCTCTCTCTCTCTCTCTCTCTCTCTCTCTCTCTCTCTCTCTCTCTCTCTCTCTCTCCCATCCCATCGTCCAGTTGAGATTATCTGCTGAACCTTCCCTTCTCCTCAATACACCCTCAGCAAAGCCCAGTCAGCCAATCATTTCGGTCCAGAGCTGCGCCCATCTCTCTATGTATATATTCAGTCAGACGTGAAGTGTTTTCAGACACGTTTTTCCATTGGGCAATTTTGCCAAGGTTTGCAGCGAGGCATATTATAGTAGATTTATTTTGAAATACTTCTCTCTTTGCTTTGATATTCCTCTCTCTCTCTCTCTCTCTCTCTCTCTCTCTCTCTCTCTCTCTCTCTCTCTCTCTCTCTCTCTCTCTCTCTCTCTCTTCTCTGGTAGGTAGTATATGGTGAGGCAGGCAGCCAGCGACCAGGGAGGTGTATATTACCGGTACTACCCCCAGCCTGGGTATTGAGAGAGAGAGAGAGAGAGAGAGAGAGAGAGAGAGAGAGAGAGAGAGAGAGAGGGGGGGGGGGGGTAGTGACTAGGTTGCGTAGTGAACCAGCGCTTCAGTAGCTGTCAGGCATCATTCCTCTGGCCCAGGTAGCTAGCTGTCTGTCTTCTATTTCAGCCTCACACGACTTGCTCTTCGTAATTCTGTATTTTCTTGTGGTGAGCATTCCACCTTAGCTGTGCCTTATTTTAAAAGGAAAATCTCATTATGAATCATCATAAGTAATTACTATCGCGTTCCACGTTACGTTTTTTCTAGTTATCCACGTTTTCTGTCTTCGAAAACGTTAAAAACCGTAGACTTTTTTCTTTTCTTTCCATTTATTTCAAGGATAACTGTCCTGTTCTCAGAGAAGTATGCCTTTCTCACTGACATGCATGTTTCTCATTCTCTGGCGTGTCTCATTCGCCCACCCACCCGCCAGGAAATCATTGTACTTTGTCTGCACCGAATTAATTAGTCCTACCGTGCTTGCTCAATCTCTTTTGCATATGTAACTCTTTTTTTGGGGGGGTGTGTAATTAACAATTTATATTTACCTGTTTACCCTGTACAGGGAGGGAATTTTACACTCATGGGACCTAATTTCTTGGACTATTTCTACACTCATTCATCTTTTTCTTGAAGATTTTGGACGCCCTCTACCATCTCAGACTCATGATCCATTTCATCCCATAATTTCAATAATTTCTTTGCTGTAAAAGTCTTCTGTATATCTTTTCCAACATGTTCCTATTGGCAACATCGAACGGGCTTAAAAACTGAAACGTTGTGATCAAGTCACCCTCTACTCCTCTTTCCTCCATGGTGGACAAATTTGCATCCTTTAACCTTCCCCTGTAATTCAGCTCTCCTGATTTTATTATCATCTTGGATCTTTGGTATCAGTTCTTTGTGCTTCTTCAGGCGCGGTGACCAAACGTGAGAAGCGTAATGTAGGCTATAAACAGTTTGTTGAAGATTTCCTTATCCACATACTTTGAAAGCTGTCCTACTGTTTACCAGCAGACAGTATGTGCCCATTACTACTCTCCTGATGTTGGACTTTGGTAGCAAGTTGAGGATGATGTCTGCTGCCAAAGCTCTCAGAACAACATGTTTCCTGGTAGATAGTATTCATATTGAGGACTGCTTTCGCCATGTCCCCTCCTCATAAGATCTGAGTGCGTTAAATTTCATATCAGATGTATATTAGAACATCTTCAGAGTTTCTCTAGTCCCCTTTATGGTTGAATGCAATCCATCTTCGCTTTTTACCTCCTTCATGACCTTTGCATCATCCGTAAACATATTCAGGAAGGAGTACAATGATTCTCGTGAATCATGTACACAGATCAAGAAAAGTAGTGGTCCCAGAACACACCCCTGTGGCACGCCACTGATGACCTCAACCCATTTTGAGAAGTTGCTCCTGATATGCGTCCTTAGTTCCATTCCATTGTGATGGACTTTTATTCATATATGTAGTTCCTCCCTTATTCTTGCAGGCTTTTATTCATCTATGTCGTTCCCTCCTTAATCTTGCTTGACGATCCAGATTCCTCGCCAGTGTCCTGTGTGGCACAGCGTCAAATGTTTTCAGGCAGTGAAAATACAGGCCTTCTGCCCAGTCTTTTCTTTCGTCTACAAAAGAGCTCACTTTCTCGTAGAAATATGGGCGGTTCGTTGCGAATGACCTCCCTTACTTGAAGTCGTGTTGTCTCTAGTTTAGGTAGTTTCTCCTCTAAAGAAACTCATTCTGTGTGTGTGTGTGTGTGTGTGTGTGTGTGTGTGTGTGTGTATGTGTTTGAGCGTGTGTCTTTGTGCATGCGTGTGTGTGTGTGTGTGTGTGTGTGTGTGTGTGTGTGTGTGTGTGTGTGTGTGTGTGTGTGTGTGGGGAACGTCCATGCAATATATCACAACCCACATAACTGGGTCATTTGGCTCAGGGTTGTAATTCCGTCAGGTCACTGACCTGTAAATAACGAGTAAATAAAACCATAAGATTGGTGTCTCCGGGAGCGTGCGGGCCATGGGTCCGCGGCCCACCGGACCAGCGGAGGACCACACTGTGGCCATCTATAGAGGCCTCTCTCTCTTCTCTCTCTCTCTCTCTCTCTCTCGCTCTCTCTCTCTCTCTCTCTCTCTCTCTCTCTCTCTCTCTCTCTCTCTCTCTCTCTCTCTCTCTCTCTCTCTCTCTCTCTCTCTCAACCTTCCCAGCTGTTCTGGTGTTTCTCCACCTCTCCTCCAACAACTCTCCCTCATCTCCCTGGTGCCCACTTGTACCTCCATCACAGCTAACAACAGACCCCCCCCCCCCCCCATCCCGTCCTCCACCAGCAGCTTCCATCTCCATCATCCTCACTAATGCGTCACATCGCCCCTTGAACTACTCCATCATTAGCTTTTCTCCAACACTCTTTCCCTAGGTGTTCCCTCGGTTGCTTCACCTCCATCAAAAGTTCTTTCTCCAACAGTTCGTTATTTGGCAGATCCCCGTGTCTTTTCAGCTTCATACTCTCCAACAGTCAACTTCCTTTCCATTCTCCAACATTCATCATCTCGAACAGTTTGCATCGTCCCTAATCTTTAACAGATCGCATCCTCCTCCAATCTCCAACAATCTTCATTTCTCTACCCGCTTTAACGCCTTGTTATCCACTGCAATCCTCCAGCAGTTCGTCTCTTCTCCCGTCTCCAACGATCTTCCTCTGTTCCCTTTCTCCAAGGGATCTCCCCCTGTTACCCTTCTCCAACACTCCTCTCTCATCCTGCTCCCGCTCCATTCTCCCTCCGCTCCGCTATGCACTGTAACACGCACACACACACTGACACTCTCTCATACACACACTGACGCTCTTACACACTCACACTCACGCTGACACTCCCTCACACACACTGACACTCCCTCACACACACTGACACTGCCCCCACATGCACTCACACACACACACACACGTGCGCGCACACGCACACTCACAGTCCCTCGCACTCCCTCACACACACTCTCCCTGCCTGCCCCGTAAATGCATAATTTCCATTTCAAGGCCGAAGTGAAAATGTTTTGGTGTAAAGTTTTATCGTTGTGTTGCCTTTGTGTTATGTGGTTAGTGTCACCTCCTGCGACTGGTCATTCGTGGGCCGATGGCTCGCTCGCCAGTTATAGAAAAGTCGCCAGTTGTAAAAGTGGCAGATTATAGAAATGGGCAGATCATAGAAGGGGCTTTATTTGTAAAAGGGACCAGTTATGAAGGGGAGGGGGGTCAGTCGCAGATATGGCGTGATTATAGAAGTGTTATGAATATAGAAGAGAATTGTTAAAGAGGGGAGAAATTTTAAAGGGAAGTTGAACACAGATGGGACAGTATTGTGGAGGGGGACATATTGTAGAGAGGAGGCGGGTTATAGAAAGGGGGTCAGCTGCAGACGACGCCCATAATCGTAGACGTCGACAACAGAACATAATGTTGATATTAACGTATAACTGCATCGATTAAGAGTCGTATTAATAACAGTTGGTGATAGTGAAAGTATCTAGTTTACAGAGAGCGACGTCCTGTTTCAGCTGATGCCGACTAGAGACAGTAGCGAGTGCAAGCAAAGGTTGAAGGATACAAAAGGTGTCGAATGCAAAATGTATGACCTACAGATGTTCATGACTACAGAGGTATTCAACAAAAGGAATTTCATTAAGGCGTGTTAGCCTCTGTGGCTCTCGCCTACATTGACTTTACACGACCTCTCGATCGTCTCACATGACACAATCATCCAGAAAGTTGTGACCCTTGGGTTGTGAAAGGAGTCTCCTCCCCTCCCATGGCCAGGTGGCAGACTTCGTCAGTACGTGTCGCCAGGCTGTACGCCTCCGAAGGGCCACATCCACCTTCCAGTCCCTATCCCGTGGCGTCCCGCAGGGCACAAAGATGGAACCCTTGCGCTTCATCATTCTCATAAAACGACGCCCTGGTGGATACACCCACTCGACGGGAGGACGCTGATGACTCCGCCACTGGTGTCGGCGTTGGCAACAGCTCCCCCGAGTAATATCGCTCTCCAGAACACCCTTTGATAGCCTCCAGACCTGGACTGTCGCCAACCACGTCACCATCAACCAGTAAAAGGATCGTAGTTACGTACGCCAGCCTGGCTTCCAGCCCTATCCTACCTATTACTCTGTTAACAAGGCTCCACTTCCCTCCACGCTGGTCAGTTCGCCAAGCTTCTCGGCGTCACTCTGGACAAATGAACTAAACCGGAGGGACACACATCAGCAGCCATCACCACGCCCTCCAGCGATTGCCTCTTCTCGGTGGACTCGAGACACGTGAACTCCCTACACTTGAACTCAAGAACACCTACATGACTTTTTGTTCTTTCCAGACTCGCCAGTTCCTCCACAGGCCAGGTTCAGGCGGGTGGAGATGAGGATATATTCCTGAGTGTTAATGGACTCCCCGTCGAGTAGCGATCTGTAAAAGCTGCATTTGTAAGTGTGTGTGTGTGTGTGTGTTTGTGTGTGTGTGTGTGTGTGTGTGTGTGTGTGTGTGTGTGTGTGTTCAATCCTTCCTATGCATTTGTTCTTCTCTTCTTTATTGCACATTACTTCATTCTTTCTCCTGTTCCTTCTTATCGTCTCTCTGTTACCCTCCCACGCCTGCGGACGACCCCGTTTATGTACACGTTCATCCCCCTCCTCTTTTCTCCCCCTTCCTGCCGTGAAAGAAGTTGGCAACCACTTCAGCTAAGTGGCGGTCGAGGGAACTTGGGAGAGTTCCTTCGGCCATCGTATCGACCATTGGTACGCACTGAGTCCCGGGCGTCCTAATGCCCTCAGCTTCCAGCGTCCAGAGGGAGACGAAGGGGGAAGATGTCCCCTGGCGGGTGTTGCATGAAGGGAAATGACGTGAGATGCCATACGTAAAGAAAATGGACTGACGTGTGTGTGTGTGTGTGTTTGTGTGTGTGTGTGTGTGTGTAAAAGCCATGACCTTGTCATGCGAGGGTCAGGCGGGATGGTCAGGTAAGAAGTGTAATCACCAGGCAGGGGGCAGTTTACCATAAGCCGTGTGTCAGGTGACCACATGCGAAGGGTCGAGGGTGATCAAAGGCAAGCCTCAGGTCGAGGACAACCTCACAAACTTGGCCATGTTGACAGTTCTTCTGATTATAATCATGGGAGGATCTAACTCGAACCTTCCTCCTACACCAACGCTGAGGCTACAGCTGAAGCTGTGTTTGATAAACCATCGCTGAGGCTACAGCTGAAGCTGTGTTTGATAAACCATCGCTGAGGCCACAGCTGAAGCTGTGTTTGATAAACCATCGATGAGGCTACAGCTGAAGCTGTGTTTGATAAACCATCGCTGAGGCTACAGCTGAAGCTGTGTTGAATAAACCAACGCTGAGGCTACAGGTGGAGCTATGTTTGATAAACCCACTCTGGGCTTCAGCTGAAGCTGTGTTTAATAATGCCAATGTTCGATAATTTTCATCTTGAGGTGAATGACATGATACCGTGTTCTGAGTTGTCTTAGTACGGTGGCTGAACATCTCGTCTGTGCTGATATATGGTACTGGGGCTCTTGCTCAACACGAATACTATACTGATGTTTTATTCTTAGATTCAGTTCTCCTTCCCTTTGTCTCAAGTAAACTTTGCATGGTACCTGGTAAATACATCCATTTGAATTTGTAAGCGAGTCTTTTTTTTTTTTTAATGCAGGTTTCTAACTGTATTGCTGTACTTAAATGCAGTGTTTATATCACATTCCTTAAGTACATTTCTTAAGTAGCTGGGGCTGTCATGGGAAGTTCTTGTGGTACCGTAACACTGGTACTTCTTGCCGCTTGAGGTGAAAACTATCTTTCTGGTACTATATAGAAATCTCTCATTGAAGGTCTTGAGGTACTTTATGGACGATGCAATTTTATAGATACTGATGATTTCACCATCGAGAAATTCTGGATTATGAATGTGTTGCGCACGACGAAACATCAAGGTGAACACGAATTGTTCTGCGGATTGTAATGCACAGAAAGCACTGCTCCCTGTCCACAATAAGGCTCCACAAGCCTTTCCATGGTTTACCCCGGACGCTTTACATGTCCTGGCTCAGTCCCTTAACAGCACGTCGACCCCTGTATACCACATCGTTCCAATTCCCTCTATCTCTTGCATGCCTTTCGCCCTCCTGTATGTTCAGGCCCCACTTGCTCAAAATCTTTTTTCACTCCATCCTTTCATTTCCACTTTGGTCACCCTGTTTTCCTTGTTCCCTCTACTTCTGACACATATATCCTCTTTATCAACCTTTCCTGATTCGTTCTCTCCATTTGTCCAAACAAATATATCAGCACACTTCTCTTATCCTTTCATTACTCACTCGGTCAAACCACTTCACACCACATATTGTCCACATACATTAAATTTCCAGTGCATCCACTCTCCTCCGCATATCCTTATCTATGGCACATGGCTCGCATCATATAATACTGTTGAGACTTCTGCATCTTCACACATAACCATTTTTGCTCTCCTAATTAACGTTCTCTTTCCACACATTCTTCAGTGCTCCTAGAACCTTTACTTCCTCACTCATCCTATGACTCATTTCCGCTTCCATAATTCCATTCGTTGCCCCGTCCAATCCCAGGTATCGAAAGCACTTCACTCCCTCCAACTTTTCTGTATTCAAACTCGTACCCAACACACCTGTTCCTCAACCCTACTGAACCTAATAACCTTGCATGTATTCACATTTCAACTTCCTCCTTTCACATACTTCCAGACTCAGTCACCAGTTTCTGCAGTTTCTCACTCGAATCAGCCACCAGCGCTGTGTCATAAGCAAACAACAACTGACTCACTTTCCTGGCCCTCTCATCCCCTAAAGACTGCATGCCTGCGCCTCTTTCCAAAGCTCTGCATTTGCCAACCTCACTACTCCCTCTATAAACAAATTAAGCAATCATCGTGACATCACACACCTCTACCACAGACCAACCTTCTCTTTGAGCCAGTCACTCTCCTATCTTCTTACTCGACCATATGCCTTACAACCTTGGTAAAAAGTTCTTATTGCTTCCAGCAATTCCTTCCTACACCATATACTTAAGACCTTCCACAAGGCATCTCCAGCAACCCTGTCATATGCTTTCTCCGGTTCTATAAGTACCAGATACAAATCAATCCGTTTCTATCAGTATTTCTAATACACATTCTTCAAAGCAAACACATGATCCACACGTCCTCTACCACCTCTAAAAGCGCTCCCCTCCCTCACATATATACGTGTATATCGTAAGTCTGATATTTGGTTTATGATTCATTTATGTTCTTATATGATTCACAGAACTTACTATTTATTCCAGAGATTGTTGATTAAGTTTACGATCATGTGTGTGGTCAGTGAGGTTGTAGATGAAGTTGGTAGTTCATATGGTGTGTGGTTAAGGTGATTCTTAGTAAAGTTTGTGGCTATTATAAGTAAAGTTTATGATCCAGTCTGCGGTTAAGTAAAGGTTACGGTCGTGTGTGTGTGTGTGTGTGTGTGTGTGTGTGTGTGTGTGTGTGTGTGTGTGTGTGTAAGTATATATCAAAAATCTGTGCTGATATACTCTGATTTTGTTCCTTGAGTTATGGCCTCTCTCTCTCTCTCTCTCTCTCTCTCTCTCTCTCTCTCTCTCTCTCTCTCTCTCTCTCTCTCTCTCTCTCTCTCTCTCTCTCTCTCTCTCTCTCTCTCTCTCTCTCTCTCTCTCTCGTCGTGGCCGTGACCCACACTGGATTGTGTACCCCTGGGAGCTTCCTGATCGTAGTCAAACGGATGGTCCGAGATTTAAAGGACTTAAGCCTCTAGGAAGGTATTCGAACTCCTTCAATATATCGAATCTCTTTCAGAGCTGAGCTTATTGGAATCCCCGTCCGGGAGGATGGTTCATATTATTTCTACAAACTATTAATTGTTTTCATAATACGGATTGGAAGATTTCCTCATCAGGGAAGACTTTAAGACAGATTCGCTCCTCATTAACTTTAATGATGGAGAAGTAAAGATGCCACTGTAATAGTGAACGCAATATATACATATACATTCATCTACTGTGAGGTCATAATTTGTGAACCATCCGTGTTATGTTGTAAGAACACACCATATGTGTTTGGTAGTGGGAAAGGAACACAATATTCATCCTTCTCAGGAGGTTAGGGCACCGAAGATTCATGTCTTGATGTCAGAACACATCACACATCTATGTGTTTAGTTGTGGATGGACCACACATTTATGCCATTGGGTCAAACCACACTGTTGTGTATGTTACCAAAATAATTTAGCATTCTGAAGGCTTGTATCAGATATCGTTGTCCACGTTTTCTCTTTTTTTTAAGTCACGAATTTTATCGGTGTCCACGTTTTCTTTTTTTCTAAGAGTAACGAATTTTAGGGTTTTTAGTCTCTCCTTTTAAGGATTAATTGTGAGTGAAGGCATAAATAGTTTGGTTGCTCATCTTTGAATGCGTTCTAGTTTTTCTTTGTCTCTGATCAAGTTTTGGGGGCGAGAACTGAACAGCGTTTTTCAAGTGAGGGCAGAACACGAATTATTGTATTGTATTCATCGTTGTATTCTTCTCGCCTTCGTTGTATACAGCGAGGCATTGCTTTCCCTGTTTAGTGTAATTTGTAATAATATCTTCCAGTTATTTTTTTCCTCTTCAACTTCTACTCATGGTTTACCAGACATATCGTTGTATTTGTGACTTACATTTTTTTTTGTCGCTGATTATTTTGCATTTGTACACGTTGACCTTCCTTTGCCATGTCTCTGACCACTCCATCAATTTGTCTGAATCAATTTCAGTCCTCAAGCTGCTGTCTTCTTCCTTTGACTTGGTTGTATTTACTAATTTCGCGTCGTCGGCAAATCTCGAAATTCTCCTGGTGAGTTCCCGTCTCCAAGCCATTGATATAGATCATGACAAGTATGGGGCCCAGGACATAGCCCTGTGGCACCTCACTTGTCACGTGAAGTCAGTCGGATGCTGCCTCATTTCACACCACTCTTCGTTTTCTTTATGTGAGCCAGTTCGCTATTAACGTCCATAATCGATCCATTATACCATGAGCCCTGACTGAGTAATCTTTTAGGGGATACTTTACGAAAGGTTGTACGAAAGTGCAAGTAAGTGACGTTAGTATATATATATATATATATATATATATATATATATATATATATATATATATATATATATATATATATATATATATATATATAACTTTAGAATCCAGTTGGAATCGTTAGATACGATCTTTCATTCCGAGATGAATGATTATGGTCGATCATCAGTGTAACGTCTAGGAAAGTTAACGACTATTGTATGTAACATTTTCCCTCGCTCCAAGGGAAGGCTGACGGGGCGAGAGTTTGGGGTGCATTTTCTCTCACTCTCTCTCCTCTTTTTTTTTTGAAAATTGTGCGTCGCGCTAGTCCCGCCTAATGGCAGAATCTCGTCATAGGTGTGTAGAGTCTCTCTCTCTCTCTCTCTCTCTCTCTCTCTCTCTCTCTCTCTCTCTCTCTCTCTCTCTCTCTCTCTCTCTCTCTCTCTCATTCCATCCATCGTCTGTCTATCCACATATCTGTCAATTTATCTATCTATTTATCTCTCTGTCTTTCTATCTATCTTTGTGTGTGTGTGTGTGTGTGTGTGTGTGTGTGTGTGTGTGTGTGTGTGTGTGTGTGTGTGTGTGCTAGGTAAAATGATTGAGAGTTTTGAGGTTGTCTTCTTCGAAGGGGTCCTAAGCCTCCATACAGACCACACATTCTGCTCTGTATGATAAACCAATTTCATCCAATTTGGTCGACGATTTAGAAGAGAGAGAGAGAGAGAGAGAGAGAGAGAGAGAGAGAGAGAGAGAGAGAGAGAGAGAGAGAGAGAGAGAGAATACTGAAGTTAAAGAGAAACTGTTAAATCCAGAAAATCTAAATTCCGTTAGCAATATACCATAGGGGGAAAAATGTTGCTTGCTATTCTAATTAATGTCATTTCAGATATTTATTAATTTCTCTTTCAATAAAATTTTTCTAGGCAAAAAAAAAAAAGAAATGATGGAATGGTTTTGCAGTATAGCTAAGGGGTGACTTGGCCCTCCATTACATAATGGTGTAACATTGTATGATTTGTATGTTGTGCAATGTATGGATTATGGGGCTGTCACTGTATATGTAGATAATGGAGCAGATACTGTATGTGTGGATAATGGAGCAGACACTATATGTATGGATAATGGGGCTGTCACTGTATGTATGGATAATGGAGCAGATACTGTATGTGTGGATAATGGGGCTGTCACTGTATGTATGGATAATGGAGCAGATACTGTATGTGTGGATAATGGAGCAGACACTGTATATGTGGATAATGGGGTTGACACTGTATGGCGGATAATGGAGCAGACACTATATGTGTGGATAATGGAGCAGACACTATATGTGTGAATAATGGAGCAAATACTGTATGTGTGGATAATGGAGCAGACATTGTATGTATGGATAATGGAGCAGACACTATATGTGTGGATAATGGAGCAGAAACTGTATGTGTGGATAATGGAGCAGATACTGTATGTGTGGATAATGGAACTGACACTGTATATATAGATGATGGAGCTGGCACTGTATAATACGCACAAATGCGTATGAATACAAACAGACACGTCACTGGATCTCCTCGGGGCTGGACGAAATCATAGACATAAGTGAGTTGTATAGTAGAAGTACAGAGGAATACAGATGACATGAGGGGAAATACTTATCAACTTTACGTGAAATAAAGGTTGCGTTGACTTCAATTACCGTGATCGGTAAATCATTCATTAGGTTTAACAGTCGTATTGAAGGAAAAGTAATTCACCTCATTCGAGATTAAATTATCTGCATACGAGTTTGTATTCGTCGCTAAGATCGTAATCAGACGCTGCTAGATCAACACCTGTCAAAGATTTTATAAGTTTGGGTACCTGTAGTACATCACCTCTTAACCTTCTCTTTTCTGAGCTAGGTATGTGTCAACTGTATAATCGACTCTCTAAAGGATTTAGTGTTCAAACCCGGAAACATCTTGGGAGCTCACCGCTGTACTCACTTCATTCTGTCTACGTCCTTTTATTTTCAGGAAGGGTGACCAAAACTGAGCGGCATTCAAGGTGGGGACACACCACTGGCTTGTAAAGAATGACGATTAGTTTTTCAGACTTGTATTCGAGCGCCGTGTACATGGAGCTTATAATGAATTCGTACTTTAGTGCTTCTGCGCAATGCTTACTTTTCAGGGATTATTATAGCGTTTTCAATTTACCTTCTGTAGCTCAAAAGAATTCACAATATAGCTTTTTTTACACGAGGATAATATGGCTGACACTGAGAGCTGATGTTGTATGTGAGATTGTAGGTCTGGTGATGCTGTGTGAGAGGTTGATTGGCTGACGCTGTAAGGGAGGGTAATGGTGCTGACGCTGTATGTGCGGATGATGGAGCTGACACCGTATACCTCTCTCTCTCTCTCTCTCTCTCTCTCTCTCTCTCTCTCTCTCTCTCTCTCTCTCTCTCTCTCTCTCTCTCTCTCTCTCTCTCTCTCTCTCTCTCTCTCTCTCTCTCTCTCTCTCTCTCTCTCTCTCTCTCTCTCTCTCTCTCCGCATCAGACATCCGTTCTGCTCCCCGTCTGCTTCGTCACGTAGGACCCATCTTATCTCATCTCTTCCTCTCATATCACGAACGTGTGTGTGTGTGTGTGTGTGTGTGTGTGTGTGTGTGTGTGTGTGTGTGTGTGTGTGTGTGTGTGTATCCATCCTCCTTCAGGAAGAGAACCGTGGGAGGGAAGAGATCGTCCAGATGCCTGGGTTCTGTTTTCATGGTGCCTGACGTGACACGGGCAAAACATGGCCGAGCCAGAAGGTCATATCGGGTGAGAGGAATAAACGAGTGAGAGAGGGAGAAAAAAAATGAGGTATTAATCAGGGGGGCTCTGCAGGTGTTTTCACAGCCGACTCTTAAAGGTCGAAAGGTTATCGTAGGAAGACGAGGGAGGGGGGGCTAACGAGAGGAGTAGAGGGAACTCCACAGCTTGGGTGTTCGAGGGAAGGAGGAGGAGGAGGAGGAGGGGGAGGAGGAGGAGGGTGTTACAACGGTCCATCCTCGAGTGACGGGTCTCCTCACGCGAAGGTTGCGTCCTGTGAGGAGAGACTTGTTATCAGAGAGCCAGAGAAATGTATGTCCTGGCTTATTGAGACTCCACTGGCCATAACCTAATCTTTTCCCCCTGTCTTTTTTGTTAATTTCTAAAAACGCTTTTTTCTGTATCTTATCAGTTTCATTCTACTTCATCTCCGAGAACCAGATAGAATTATTTGATTAAAGATGTATATGGTAGTCGCTTTCATTTTGTTCATTACACTATTATTTCTTCTCGCCTCCAAAAATTCTTATTTATTGCTCTCAAAAACAGAAATACGTTTCTTCTGCAGTTCCTGCTCCATATTTCCAATAGGCTGCATGTTCTGATAGCCACTAAACTAAAGTTGATAAATGATTAATTATCATGAAAGTTCTTTTCTTTCATACTATTCGCCATTTCCCGCGATAGCGAGGTAGCGTTAAGAACAGAGGACTGGGCCTTTGAGGGAATATTCTCACCTGACCCACTTCTCTGTTACTTCTTTTGGAAAAAAAAAAAAAAGAAAAATGAGAGGGGAGGATTTCCAGCCCCCCGCTCCCTTCCCTTTTAGTCGCCTTCTACGACACGCAGGGAATACGTGGGAAGTATTCTTTCTCCCCTATCATGAAAGTATGTATGATAAATTTTCAATCAACTCACCCAATTAGTTGGCCAATTCCCTGTCTGGTAGAATGCTGTCATAGACAACACGAATATTGACACACATCAACACGACATGCGAACCATGTGTGAGATCTGGAATCATATGGGCAAGTATACTTTTTCTGGTGTGAAGGAAATGTGACCTTAAACCTATCGTCATATTTTCACAGCAGGTTTACCTTATTGAAACGGATTACAGGATTACATTTCGAGCACAGGTGGCTCGGAAATAGAGCAGATGTATAGCAGCAGCGTTCGTGATGCAAACGAGGGTATACTATTACACGAAATTAAGCTCCAAAGTTAGGATATTATAATCTGTATCAAGAGCGCTGAATAGCCTTTAGATGCTTATAAGCCTAGATTTTATAATCCAATCCAATCCAAAGTTAAGACAGAGAAATCGCACAGCGTATGTAATTGTGTTATTTTCGCAGGAAATGACTTTACTTTTTATCAGTGTTCAATAACTCAGCTCTCTTGAGAGTCGGTTATTATTAGCCTGCACGTCTCACAGTGGCGTACGACTTACTTAAACTATTGATCACAGTGATACGAACCTTGAGCACGATCGTACGATCCTTGAGCACGATATCGTACGAACCTTGAGCACGATCGTACGACCCTTGAGCACGATCGTACGACCCTTGAATACGATCGTATGACCCTTGAGCACGATCGTACGAACCTTGAGCACGATCGTACGATCCTTGAGCACGATATCGTACGAACCTTGAGCACGATCGTACGACCCTTGAGCACGATCGTACGACCCTTGAACACGATCGTATGACCCTTGAGCACGATCGTACGATCTTGAGCACGATCGTACGGCCCTTGAGCACGATCGTACGACCTCTGATCACGAAAGTACGACCATTGAGCACGATCGTACGACCACTGAGCACGAACGTACGGCCATTGAGCACGATCGCACGACCATTGAGCTCGATCGTACGACCCCTGAGCACGAACGCACGACCATTGAACATGACCGTTTGACCCTACGAGCACGCTGATTCTACACTTGAGCATGGCTGAACGACCCCTGGGTATAAAACTCCAGCCTTTGACCAATCAGAAGTCAGACTATCATACTGAAGGGTCGTCTTGATCGTGTTCAGTGGTCGTACCATCATGCTCCATGGTCGTACCATTATCCTCAAGGGTCATTCCGTTATGCTCAAGGGTCGTGCCAGTATGCCTAGGAAACTAAGCCACTTGATGCAGTTCTCTGCCGCGGAGACCTACTGAGAACACCTTCGAACCACCACTAAACTGGTACACATCTACTGTGCCTCGCACACCTTGTCCTCACAAATCAACTCACTTCCCTCAGGCTCTCGCCCCTTCCCATCTACTCCTTCACAATCACTCCACCCTTCTCTGTCCCTGATCTAAACCACATTATTTTTCTCCCCCTCTTTTTTTTTTTTTTTTTTTTTTTTTAGCTAGATCCTCAAAGCCCTATGTGTCTTCTAACCCTAAACCGTTTTCTTGTTCACCTTCCTCTTTCCTCATAACCACTACACTTCCTTCCGTGACCCTGAACCTACATACCTCCTCTATCCATGCCCGACGGCTCCCTATCCCTGTATCTACCTTTAACATATAACCTCTCCCATCCTCATACGTGGAGATCGTATGTGGTAACCTTATCAACCCAGGTTTTCGTAAAACAGACAAAAAC
Source organism: Panulirus ornatus (assembly GCF_036320965.1). Classification (NCBI taxonomy): domain Eukaryota; kingdom Metazoa; phylum Arthropoda; class Malacostraca; order Decapoda; family Palinuridae; genus Panulirus; species Panulirus ornatus. The sequence continues at coordinate 55,943,995 of NC_092234.1, read as the reverse complement.
CTCCTCAGAATTATGACACTTATTTTCCCTTAGGGAAACCATAAGTTAGATGGAAGTTATTAAGTTGTTATTTCTTCAGTAATAAACCGAGAACTTCTTAGACGTTCTTGTTGTATAAGTTTTTCCTTTAAGTCTAATAAGGGAAACGAAAATTCTCAAGCGATCCAGATTTCTTGATAACGAAGTATAGAGTTTCCATCTAGAGGCAAGTAAACCTGTTAAGAGATTTTTGGGAAATGTTAACTTTTCTTCCTTCGAGTGACTCGCTTCTCGAACACGTACTAGGAGCCTGTTCCCTCAGCACGGATAGTGAACACAGCCCCCGAACACACACACGCATATATAGTGAACACTAGCTTCACTCACACGGGGTAGACCCTACCTACGTACATATGTAGTGGGCACCAACTTCGAATACATGTCACTGAACTGCAACCTACAATATGCCTTCCTTCACAGGGTTCAAACTTGGCTTTCAGCATCTCGATGGAAAAAGAGATGAGAATATTTTGCTTTCCTAATTAGCCCATCTAATCCTTCGGCCACTATTTCCAATCGTTGGTTTAGCCTGAACTATCGTTGGACTAACCTTTCCAATCCTTAGACCTAGCCTCTCCAATCCTCGGGCGGGAACCTACAATTCTTGGGCTACCTTCTTCAATCCCTGTACTAGCCTCTCCAATCCATAACCAACTCCTCCAATCGAGTATCCAAATTCTCTATATTATGTCCCCCCCCCCCCCTTCAGTAGTTAACTAGCCTCTTCAGTCTATGTCCAGCCCCTCCAATCCCGCTGACCTCTCTCTCTCTCTTCGTCCAATCCAAATTCAGCCCTTCCAATTCTTGGCCAGGTTCTCCAGTCCCATGAGCAACACCTGCTGCCCAATGGCTAACGCGTTAGATCCTATGACCTGCCTCTGAGGATGTTTCTATGTCATATTTCTATGATATATTTGAATTCTGGGATCCTTCCCTCCAATCAGATCCGTTCTCCAATTTTCGAGTCATCAGAAATTCTCCGATTTCGGGAATTTGGGATTCCATTTGTGAAAACCTGACATCACCAGCCCTTCCACAATATCCTTTGTGTGTTATGTAAACACACACACACACACACACACACACACACACACACACACACACACACACACACACACACATACACGCACGCACGCACACAGGAGCGGACGAAGAAATGGCTTCATTCGTTCCTATCCACACTGTAGCTGTCACGCGTTATGCACTGAATGCAGAACCCCCTATATTCACAACCAAGCCCCACAGACCTTTCTGTGGTTTCCCCCAACTGCGTCATATGCCTTAGTTCGGTACACTGACAGCACGTCGCTCCTTGTATACCACATCGATCCAATTCGTTCCATCCCTTGCACATAACCCTAAGACCTCTTTCTTGAGAAGGTAAGGATGTTACTCCAAGACCACTAGTCCAGGAGGTCCTGCAACTCCAAGGCTCCGCTACTTCCAGTAGCAGGGAAATGATAGACTCCTTTGCAGCGAGACGTTCATTGATGAGAACGTTCTACTCTTCGTCTTCTGACGATGGTATAGCCTCGCAGGAAGTCGATTCGCAACCGTGGCCTAACGGCCTGCAAGCGGTATAACCTTTCTATATATATATAGATGAACATAGAGATAGATATTGATATACTTCTCCTTTTCATCCTTATGTGGTGTCATTTACTGAGGACTCTTTTCATCATCTATACCACTAATTAGATCAGTCCTCTTCCCCATCACGTCTCCTCATAGCGCCACTGATGAACTGATTTATCCCCATCCTTTCCACTCACGTGGCAAGATATACCTCCAGCGCCTTCCTCTAGTACCCTCCTACAGGCTGTAGAGCCTGGGGGGGTCATGTCGTAGTTTCGTGTAAGCACCTCCCTCGAGTTCTTCCTACAGGCAGTGGTCCCCGTCAGCACCCCCCTCGTGTGCCTCCTACAGGCAATAGTCCTCGTCAGCACCTCCTTAGTGTGCCTCCTTCAGACAGTAGTTCCCAGGCACCTCCTCGAGTACCTCCTACAGGACGTGGTTCTCGTCAGCACCTCCCTCGCGTGCCTCCTACAGGACGTAGTTTCCGTCAGCACCTCCCTCGTGTGCCTCCTACAGGCAGTAGTTCCCGTCAGCGCCTCCCTTGAGTGCCTCCTACAGGCCACAGGACAGGGGTGATAGTCTGATGTCTCTCCTCGTTTGGTTCACACATCTAGTGTTCTTCCTTCCTTCATCACAAAGACACGACCTTTGGCTGTGGTCACGGGCCGGGCCGTCACAAATGAGGGTCGTTAACAGCCGGTGCTTGCGTTGGTGTCGCACCACTTGCTCAACGATTGATATCGTCGTGCTCAAGGGGCCTGAGTGTGCTTGCTTGCATTCCAAAGCAGTAATGATGGTAACCATCTTCCATCCTCTCTCTCTCTCTCTCTCTCTCTCTCTCTCTCTCTCTCTCTCTCTCTCTCTCTCTCTCTCTCTCTCTCTCTCTCTCTCTCTCTCTCCTATCTATCTGTCTCTTTATATATATATATATATATATATATATATATATATATATATAGGGGAGAAAGAATTCTTCCCACGTATTCCCTGCGTGTCGTAGAAGGCGACTAAAAGGGGAGGGGGCGGGGGGCTAGAAATCCTTCCCTCTCGTTTTTTTTTTTTCTAATTTTCCAAAAGAAGGAACAGAGAAGAGGGCCAGGTGAGGATATTCCCTCAAAGGCCCAGTCCTCTGTTCTTAACGCTACCTCGCTAACACGGGAAATGGCGAATAAGTTTATGTAACTCTCATCTTTTTATGTATGTATGTATGTATGTAGTTATCTATTTATCTATCTATCTATCTATCTATCCAGCTATCTCATCTGTGTAAGACAAAACTCCCTTTCTACATCTGGTTGCATGAGTGCTGACACAGTGAGTCTACGCATACCCTCACCTCTGACTCAGTGAGTCTACGTATACCCACACCTCTGACTCAGTGAGTCTACGTATACCCACACCTCTGACTCAGTGAGTCTACGTATACCCACACCTCTGACTCAGTGAGTCTACGTATACCCACACCTCTGACTCAGTGAGTCTACGTATACCCACACCTCTGACTCAGTGAGTCTACGTATACCCACACCTCTGACTCAGTGAGTCTACGTATACCCACACCTCTGACTCAGTGAGTCTACGTATACCCACACCTCTGACTCAGTGAGTCAAGATATAGAGGGTCACTACGCGAGTCACTCCAGCTGATGACACCAACAATTACTGGTATGATTAGAAGTGCAGAGGTGATTGCCTGAATGTGGAAATGACAGTTAGTGTCTAGTTGATTACTTATGTAAGTAAGCTGTACAAGTGATTAAGTACGTTAGTGTCTGGTTGATTACTTATGTAAGTAAGCTGTACAAGTGGTTAAGTATGTTAGTGTCTGGTTGATTACTTATGTAAGTAAGCTGTACAAGTGATTTAGTGCGTTAGTGTTGGAAGGCACGGGAATGGCGTTGTCAGTCACCTGATCACTTCAGCGAGACGTGTTAAAGGTGTTCACTTTTCCTCCTCCCTCTCTCTCTCTCTCTCTCTCTCTCTCTCTCTCTCTCTCTCTCTCTCTCTCTCTCTCTCTCTCTCTCTCTCTCTCTCTCTCTCTCTCTCTCTCTCTCTCTCTCTCTCTCTCTCTCTCTCTCTCTCTCTCTCTCTCTCTCTCTCTCTCTCTCTCTCTCTCTCCCTCTCTCTCTCTCTCTCTCTCTCTCTCTCTCTCTCTCTCTCTCTCTCTCTCTCTCGTCCCCGGTGTCTCCCTTGCAGCGATGGTGGGAACAATATTGATCAGTGGAGGAGGCATGTGTGTTACCAGGGAGATGGTGGCACTAGCTGCCGGTGGCACTCCTATCTATCTGGATGATGGCACTAGTAGCTGATGGCACTCCTACATAAATGAATGGTGGCAGTTTTTGCCAGCGGGTGGCACTCCTATCTATCTAGATGATGGCACTCGTATATGAGTGGATGGTGGCAGTTATTGCAGGTGGCACTGCTATCTATCTGGATGATGGCACCACTGCTGATGGCACTACTGTCTCTCTGGATGGTGGCACTAGTAGCTGATGGCACTACTGTCTCTCTGGATGGTGGCACTAGTAGCTGATGGCACTACTGTCTATCTGTATGATGGCACTAGATGCTGATGGCACTCCTGTCTATCTGGATGATGGCACTAGATGCTGACGGCACTCCTGTCTATCTGTATGATGGCACTAGATGGTGTCTTCATTCCAGTCTATCTAGATAGATATATGGATGGTCGTAATGACACCCCCTATCTTGCCCTCTAATTGCATTATCCCGTGTCACTGGTGGCACTTTATTGTATTATACTTAACAAAGGGTTATCATAGTGTTTATCCAGCTATATATACGAGTGGATGTATTATAAATTACATTTAGACTGTATTTTACCCTCCCCCCCTACTGTATTATATTCCGTATCACCGTCTCATTCATCTGTTGACTGAGGTGATGAATATCTTGCTGACGACGATGATGATGATGATGATGATGATAATGATGATGATGAAGGTAATGATGATGATGATGATGATGATAATGATGATGATGAAGGTAATGATGATGATGATGATGATGATGATGATGATGAAGGTAATGATGGTCATTGTTAGTAGTGGGGATGGTTTTAGTAATGATGATGATGATGATGATGATGATGAAGGTAATGATGATGATGATGATGATGATGATGATGATGAAGGTAATGATGATGATGATGATGATGATGATGATGATGATGAAGGTAATGATGGTCATTGTTAGTAGTGGGGATGGTTTTAGTAATGATGATGATGATGATGATGATGATGAAGGTAATGATGATGATGATGATGATGATGATGATGATGAAGGTAATGATGATGATGATGATGATGATGATAATGATGATGAAGTCTCCTTGATACTTATTGTGCCAGTAAGCTTTACATTTTCAATCACAGAAATAGCAATTACCGCCACGTTATGAAAATGGAATCGTGTATGTATTGCTAAGAGAGAGAGAGAGAGAGAGAGAGAGAGAGAGAGAGAGAGAGAGAGAGAGAAGAGAGAGAGAGAGAGAGAGAGAGAGAGAGAGAGAGAGAGAGAGAGAGAGAGAGGATTGACTGGGTGTGATTACCTGTTGGAACAGCACTAGAATTATAGCACACGTTCCATTATTACTCAGTCATGAGCATTATAAAAAGATCGATCCATACTGCTTCAAGTTGTTCCACGTTCCCTGTGATGGTTCTACGACCCTTATGATCATTCCACGTTCCCTGTGATGGTTCATGATCATTCCACGTTCCCTAAGATTACTCCACGATCCTTATGATCATTCCACGTTCCCTGTGTGTTAGGCAGGTAACATGTTTGTTAAATATATACAGAACATTTGATTACTGGGTGAGGATATATGTTTGGAAATACGCCCCTGTGAAGTGAAACAATAGCTTTCTGTTTTTATTGCAGTGTTTATTAGTGTGTGTGTGTGTGAGAGAGAGAGAGAGAGAGAGAGAGAGAGAGAGAGAGAGAGAGAGAGAGAGAGAGAGAGAGAGAGAGAATAGAAAAGGAAATTCTTATAAACGATGGGAACATAGGAAAAAAAAATGAAATGATTGAGAATGGCTTCTATGTCCTTATCTTCCCATGTCTTTCCCTCACAACTTTGACCTTAACCTTCTCATAATAGCAGGTTTACCACCGACTCGAAAAACCTTTTGCACTGTTCTTCTCTCCTGACCTCTCTTATCTCCTCAGTCATTTCTATATTTCATGTAAGGTCTTCCAGACTGGAGTCACTGACATTAAAAAAAAAAAAAGAGATTAAAGAACTATTTGAAAAGGGGAATTTTGTAAGAGTGTCTCTCATTTAGACGGAGACTTTGAGACCGAATTATTGTGATAACTTAAACACTGTACAGAAACAGACAAAGAGACTTTGCTGAAGGAAATGACTCGAAATTATATTTAAATTATTCTATCACCATCTCAGTTCTAGGATATATTATATCCACATAACGGGGTTAATGTAATCAACTCATTATGATACTAGCTTCAGTAACATCTAGAAGGAATAGCGACCCATGACTCCCATACAGAACGCGTGAAGAATCGACAGAAGGCGTCAGTTCGTGTGTGGTGGAACGTGGGGTCGTCTTCGTGTCCTGCGTAAACTCTACGGTCGCGTAAAGCCACGTTTCACTACCCCTCGCGTCTCGGCCGGCGACGCGTCTGGGTTCGCTGGAGATTCTTGCTCATGTCGCTCGTGTCCCAGCTGGTGTCAGCTCCCTAAGGATTATCATAAGTGTTTCTCATTATAATGATGACCTGTGATGAGTGTAATGGCTGTGTGGGTGAGGAGGGAGGTGAAGCGGGAGTTGCTAGATTTAAGCCATCTTGTCTGTTCGGGATGACCTGCGCTCGAGAAATATAGGAAATATATTTTGTCTTTTATATTACACTGTATAATGTAAACGAAATCTTGCCTTTGCCTGTTGAGCTCCTTCTCTCTCTCTCTCTCTCTCTCTCTCTCTCTCTCTCTCTCTCTCTCTCTCTCTCTCTCTCTCTCTCTCTCTCTCTCTCTCCCATTGTTCTCACTTCACCTGTGTGGATGTTCCCCTCCTGCACATCTCAAAGCCTGGGACGTCTTCCCTCCTTAGCCGTTACCCTCATCAGACCATCTTATCTTATCGTGGAAGCGAAGGAAAAATAGAAAAGAATTGTCTTTTATCGATAGTGTCCTCACGAAACCGACTCATACGTGAGGTAAATCACGGAAGGATGAGCAACAACAGACAGACAGATGCAACGTTTACATCTGAGCATGACTCTCTCCTCCTCTTCCTCCTTCCTCCTCCTCCTCCTCCTCCTCCTCCTCCTCCTCCTCCTCCTCCTCCTCCTCGTCCACCACCTCCTCCTCCTCCTCCTCCTCCTCCTCCTCCTCCTCCTCCTCCTCCTCCTCCTCCAAATCAGCCATGTTTAAATAGCTCCCACTTCCTCCCTGCCACAAGAAGAATGGCGACTCCTTTACGTATTCTTTACGATCCGTGCGATACCCTGGCCGTCTGGGACGCATTTCAGGAGCTATTTGTCTTGCCCTTGCGATGGTTTTGTTATACACGTTTGTCACAGACATGGAGACGAATTGCTCACCGCATGTCCTCCGGGGTACGTCATGCCGCGCCCGTATCTGTCCGTGTTGACATTGTGACGTAGGAGATGACGTCACGGTACCCCCTAAGGTTTGTGTGTATTTGACAGGGTATCTTTCTCTATCCTTCTCTGTTATTATTTTTCTTTCATTTCTTTCCCTGTCTCTCTTTCCTCTCTCTCTCTCTCTCTCTCTCTCTCTCTCTCTCTCTCTCTCTCTCTCTCTCTCTCTCTCTCTCTCTCTCTCTCTCCAGTTACCCATATCTCCTTGAGCCCCACCATTACAAGAACTCCACCTCTCACCCATCACACCTCAGTCCACAGTTACGCACACACACACACACACACACACACACACACACACACACACACACACACACACACACACACACACACACATAAACAGACACACACACACACACACACACACACACACACACACACACACACACACACACACACACAAGTAGAGAGAGGCAGACTGACGTACTTGTAAACATACACATACATAAGCCACCCCACACAAAACGACAATATGCATTTAGAGTCAAACTCTAACGCACATACACACACTCAAATATTGATGTGAATCATAACATATAATCTACATATAATTGTAAATGAATCTTAGAAAATCCTCATATTCTTAATTGTTTATCGCCAGTACTATTTATTTTATCATCCTTACTCCAATATATATATATATATATATATATATATATATATATATATATATATATATATATATATATATATATATAATGTAATGAGATCAATGCACGATAGAAATATATAAATGCGTAGAGTCTGTGATAATTCCATCTCTCCTGCATAATGGAGCTTGAATTCCTCGTGCCAGTAGTGGAAAGAGAGTGAAGAATTTTGAATGCGAATCGTAATTGCTTTTTAGGAAATAATTTGAATCTAAATCTATGAATGACGAGTTAGAAACGGGGATATGGTTTTGGTCCGTTATCTTTAAAGCGATCGCTTATGCAAAAAATTTAAACGAAAATGGAAGAAATATTCGTATTGGAGTGTTCAACTATATTTTCTCGAACATAGAGGATTAATTGTAACAAATTATTATATTACCATCGTACATAAATAACGAAAGTATAAATAAATCAGGAAAAGTATTTGTAAATGAATTGATTAATTACAAACTAGCGTATTTTGATATGTGAAGGAAATGAGCAAACAGAAGAAGTAAACAATGCTGCAGGAAACAAATGATAAACAAACAAGATCAACGAGGGATTGTTAACGAGAACAAATTCTCCGCTGCTCGTTAAACCGGCTGAGTCGTGAGGTAATTCCTTTCTCGTTTATCATACCATTCCTATTTTGTTTTTTTCCTCAGTATGATTAAAGTTCAGGATCAGCAGTGGTATCAGCAGCTCATGATTCACAAGACAAGGTTCCCACCTGCCTCTACCCCAGCTTATTGTCTGATATATATATATATATATATATATATATATATATATATATATATATATATATATATATATATATATATATACCAAAGGAATGATTTCTATCTATTTTTTTTTTTTTAGGGAAAACTCAGATCCAAAAATTTTTGTCACTACAGAGTGTCGCTTCAAAGGGATTTTGAATTTTAACGAGTGAGAATATGTCACAAGGGATTTGGACTACAGCATGTAGCCTTAGCTGTAATTCATGCCAGTGGATCATAGTTTTATTAATTTGTTTATCTATCTATCTATCTATCTATCTATCTATCTATCTATCTATCTATCTATATATATATATATATATATATATATATATATATATATATATATATATCTGTCTGCCTGCGTATCTGTCTATCTTTCTATTTATCTGTGTATCTATCAATCTATCTTTTTATGCATTTACCTATCTATCTATCTATCTATCTATTTGTCTATCTATTTATCTATCTACCTATCTATTTACCCTTTCCCATTTACAATAGATGGATCAAGTCGATGCGTTACATAGACTCATGACCAAGTCTTGTGGGGAAAGTCATTTGAATAAGACCTCGTGTTCCCAACCCCACCAAAACCCACCTCAGTCTGGCTAAGGGCAGGAGGGCCCAGTTCCCGGAGGGACCAACTTATAACACTACCAACCGAAGGATATCGTACTTATGAGAGGCCTGGGGTGGCCAGGCCACACCAGCGGGTCAACACAGGCGTCTCGTTTCCTGGGGTCGAACCTGTGTGTGTGGGTCAAGTGGGCAAGGCACCTGTAGTACAGTGGGGAGAAATGGAGAGTCTCATTGGAGGTAGAGAGATAGAACCCTTGATAGATAGGCAGATAGATAGATAGAGAGATAGATAGATAGATAGATAGATAGATATACAGATTAATAGTTAAGTATATATATATATATATATATATATATATATATATATATATATATATATATATATATATATATAGAGAGAGAGAGAGAGAGAGAGAGAGAGAGAGAGAGAGAGAGAGAGAGAAAAAAAAATTCTCGTACTTTTTATTCCTAGTTAGACAACGGACAGCGTCTTCCTACTACCGGCACACACACACACACACACACACACACACACACACACACACACACACACACACACACACAGAAAAACAAACACAATTATACAATGATTTGAAAGCCTAACTTACCAAGTCCCGGCGATGCATAACATATCCAACTTATATAGGAACTTCTGTATGACTAAGTTTGGTCCGGTGGTTTCTGAACACGTGTGTTTCTCGATGTGACTTGTATTATATTTTTATTTTTTCGCTTAAGAGCCACGCTAGATGATTCAACCGACCTTGTAGCGTCACAGAGGAGGATTCAACTGACCTTGTAGCGTCACAGAGGAGGATTCAACTGACCTTGTAGCGTCACAGAGGAGGATTCAACTGAGCCTTGTAGCGTCACAGAGGAGGATTCAACTGAGCCTTGTAGCGTCACAGAGGAGGATTCAACTGAGCTTGTAGCGTCACAGAGGAGGATTCAACTGACCTTGTAGCGTCACAGAGGAGGATTCAACTGACCTTGTAGCGTCACAGAGGAGGATTCAACTGACCTTGTAGCGTCACAGAGGAGGATTCAACCGAGCATGTAGCGTCACAGGGGAGGATTCAACTGACCTTGTAGCGTCACAGAGGAGGATTCAACCGAGCATGTAGCGTCACAGAGGAGGATTCAACTGACCTTGTAGCGTCACAGAGGAGGATTCAACCGAGCATGTAGCGTCACAGGGGAGGATTCAACCGAGCTTGTAGCGTCACAGAGGAGGATTCAACTGACCTTGTAGCGTCACAGAGGAGGATTCAACCGAGCATGTAGCGTCACAGGGGAGGATTCAACCGAGCTTGTAGCCTCACGGGGTGGATTCTACAAGTTTGGAGCGTCACAGGGAGGATTCTACAAGTTTGTAGCGTCACAGGGGTGGATTCTAAAAGCTTGGAGCGTCACAGGGGTGGATTCTACAATTTTGGAGCGTCACAGAGATGGATTCTACACGCTTGGAGCGTCACAGGGGTGGATTCTACGAGCTTGTAGCGTCACAAAGAAGGATCCTACGAGTTTCTAGTGTGATACGGGAGGATCCTGAAAGCTGTTACCGTCACAGGGGACGATTCCACCAACTTTCAGGCGTCACAGAGAGGAACTTAGGGTTCACACGTAAGAACGCTAAATAATGGTTTGGATCAAGCTTCGAAAATCCGACCCACTCCAGTTGTTCTCATGGCCTATGTTCTTATAGGAAATATAAGGAAGGAAAGCACATATGCCCACTGGCGCTAAAGGCTCATTGGACTCTATCGTATCCTTCTGCCATACCCTGTGGGTGGATAGTGGCCAGTTATGATATTGTTTCGAGGAGGGAAGAGACTATGTAAATTAATAGGTTGAAGTACTATCAGTTTAGATAGATACTACACAAAACAATTTGGAATTAAGATATATATATATATATATATATATATATATATATATATATATATATATATATATATATATATATATATATATATATATCCAGTCCTGAAAGACGCTTCTTCCGTGTATGAAAGGCAAGAACATGAGTCGAATTTCTGTGTTGTGTTTGAAGGCGCCTTTTCAGGCTTCGCCCCAGCGAAGGTTGGACCACAAACTGTGTTTCCCCAACTCTCACACACACACACACACACACACACACACACACACACACACACACGCACGCACAACACAACACAGGAACCAATGTATGAACTCTGGTGGAGTTTAGAAGTTCCTTGTGAACACTGATGCACACTCCGCGTGTCTAGGAGTAGTTGGGGGGTGAGAGAGAGAGAGAGAGAGAGAGAGAGAGAGAGAGAGAGAGAGAGAGAGAGAGAGAGAGTGTAGGTTCCTCACGGACATATCAGACTATATGAAGAGATAATGCAAGAATAAGAGACAAAGTCGTGAAGAATTAAAAGGAAATGTTAAACAAAGTAAGTGTGGAGTTATGAGGAATTTGAAAAAAAAAATTAGTATGTAAGTTAGGAAGTGATTGAAGTATATATGTAAGTAATTCATATGAATATATACTATATATTACACTTATCAACTTAACTACATGATTTACAGTTGATATCGTAAGTAGTGTAAAAATAACAAAACACTATTTCTACTTAAAGCCTTAAACATATCCTGACTGCCAAGCATCACTTACACTTAATATCGTAAGTGCTGGTGTAGTGCAGGGGACAATGGTGGGAGCAGGGGGGGGGGAGGGGAGGGGAAGGGGGGTCTTCATCGTCCTTTACACAAAGGGGTTGACGGGGCACAGGCCACCCATCCCCCCCTCCCCCCATCCCCTCTCTCCCTCCCCCTCCTTCTACCTAACCCCTTTTTTTGGGTCGACGACCCTTGGCTCTATTAGGGCGTTGTGAACGTTACAACCAACCCCTCCCCCACCCCCCCCCCTCCCCCTCCTCCCCCCTTACCTCTCGGGGACACCCTAACAATTGTGAACAGTCTCGGAAGGTTAGGGGAGGGGTAAAGAGGGGTGTGTGGAGTGGGTGTGTGGGTGGGGTGTGGAGTGGGTGGGTGGGTGGGGTGTGGAGTGGGTGGGTGGGTGGGGTGTGGAGTGGGTGTGTGGGTGGGGTGTGGAGTGGGTGGGTGGGTGGGGTGTGGAGTGGGTGGGTGGGTGGAGTGTGGAGTGGGTGGGGTGGGTGGAGTGTGGAGTGGGTGTGTGGGCGGGGTGTGGAGTGGGTGTGTGGGTGGGGTGTGGAGTGGGTGGGTGGGTGAGTGTAGGGTGATGGTGAGGTTGGAGGAGATGCGATGCGATCTAACAATGTTACGGAGGCATGCAACATTGCCATGCACGGAGGGTTGCCCATTGCCATGCACGGTGTCATGCACAGTGACATGCCAAGAAGCATGCACATGGCTATGCACGGTGTCATGCACACTGCTATACAAAAAAAATGCAAACACATTGCTGTCCTAATGAGACGTGGCCATTGCCATGCAGGGAGGCGTGGACATTACCATGCACATTACCATGCACATTGCCATGCACAGAAGCCTTTCCTTTGCCATGCACGAAGTCATGCACATTGCCCTGCACGGAGGCAGATACGGAAACATGCATGTACGTAGCAAAATTCATACCGCTCAGCCTATTTTGGTCCCATTTCAACAAATCAGTTCAGGAGTGATTAACTGATTAACTCCTTATCATCTCTTGATGTAGAATCCAGAAATTATGACTTAACAAAGACACGTCATACGAAGCCTATCCTTGTGACTTATATAGGTGGATAGAGCTACTGAGGGACGTGTTGTTCACTCTATTCTCATTGCTCCCGATCTGATGAATATTCATGAGTAATCTCACTTAATGTAAGTAATCTCACTTAATGTGAGTAATCTCACTTAAGGTGAGTAATCTCACTTAATGTGAGTAATCTCACTTAATGTGAGAAATCTCATTTAATGTAAGTAAATCTCACTTAATATGAGTGATCTTAGTGTAAGTGATCTCACTTAGTGTATGTGATCTCACTTGTGTTCGTGATCTCACTTGATGCTAGTGAGCTCAGTGTGAGTATTCTCACTTCATGTGGATGATCTCACTACATCCAGCTCGATGTTGTAGAGATGATGATTAGGAATCAAAGATCAGTACGTAAGAACAGACGGACAGACATATTCCCTTCCAATGTTTCCCTCACACGCTGATCCTGCGCATCTTCCCTTCGAAAGCTATTTCCTCAGCACAGACAGCATTTACAGACGACGGGACACACGCACAGACAGACAGACGACAAGTGACAGACAGAAGGACAGATGTGCAGACAGAATGTCTGTGTGCCGTGGCTCCTCTGGCCAAGAAGACTAATGATTCCCACACATACTGAAGTCTTCAGTTCTTAATTGACAGATGATTCAGCGAAGTCTTGAATTTAGGAGAAATTTGAAGCCGTCGGATTATATGTATATATATATATATATATATATATATATATATATATATATATATATATATATATATATATATATATATAAATTTCAGGGCATCAGTCTTGTATATCTATATTTCCATCTGTCTAACTATCTATCTATCTCTCATTCTATCTATCAGTCTGTCTGTTTGTCTATTCACCTATCCGTCTATCTATCTACCTAACTAATTATCCATTTATCTCAGTTCGGTGTTATTGTTACTCACCCCATTTTTGCTATTTTTTCTTATGTTTTTTGCATTTCTTTTCCCCACACTCTCGCTCTGTTCTCCCTTTTCTCACCATACTCCCACCTTCCTCTCACCCTCCCCTCCCCTCACGCTCCTCTCACCCTCCCCTCACCACGCGCTCTTCCTCCGCTGTGTCTCCTTCCACCCCAGAGTTCCCCCTTCGCAAGGGGCTGGTCAAAGAGCCTATCGTGGGGTTCTTTGACCACATAGATGGGTCTGTAAAAAAGTTTCTTTTTGGCAGTGGGAGTATACCACCGCTCTCTGGGGGTGTATAGATGGACTCTTTCACTTTATCGGGGGGGATGTAAGGGGTTATCCACTTATGTATGGAGTTCCACATTTTTCGTGGGTACATGAGAACCCTTCTTCTACGTTCTCTGGGGTATACGTCCAAACACATCTTCCCCCGTCCGTAAGTATGATTCTGAGAACCTCCCCACTATCTGGGGAGCAGATGGACGCACATCCCCTCTATCCGGGGGCACAGTTACGTATATAAACTCTGCATTCATTCTCTGGGGGATTATTCAACATCACCGTCCCTCTGAATGAAGTATGGCCGCATCCCCCAGGACTCTATCCACTCTCCATCCGTTTCTCCCTCATTCCGTGAGAGGATAGACGATCGGTCGGTCTATCCTCGGCCCTCATGCACTGGTTCTCCACTCATAAACTAGAGAGTTGCCGTGGTGGTAAACGGGAGTCTACGCCAGTGTCTTCATTCTCGAGGCTACTGAAGGAAGAGACGACGCTAGAGGAATTGAAAGAAGCCCCAAGACCGATGAAAGAAGATATGGGACCGGTGAAAGAAGATATGGGACCGGTGAAAGAAGATATGGGACCGATGAAAGAAGATATGGGACCGATGAAAGAAGATATGGGACCGATGAAAGAAGATATGGGACCGATGAAAGAAGATATGGGACCGGTGAAAGAAGATATGGGACCGATGAAAGAAGATATGGGATTGATGAGGGAAGACATGGGAGCGATATAGAAAGAGAGGAATTATGCTGAAGGAAAACATCAAAGCTATGAAGGAAGACGTGAGAACGATGAAAAAAGACATAGGATAGACGTAGGGAGACAAAGGGGCGATGAAGGAAGACATACGAGCGATGAGGGGGGGGACATGTGACTGGTGAAGGCAAACTTGGAACGATGAAGGAAGCGCTAGGAGCGATGATGGAAGCCATGGGACGGATGAAGCTAGCCATGGGACTATTGAATGAAGCCATAGGACCGGTGAAAGAAGCCATAGGACTTACAAAGGATTTACAATACCGACAATTAGAAAAAAAATAAGAATAATTATGCAGACAATAAAGAAATCAACACATAATTACGTTAGTGAGGAAATATAATTTTCTTTTTTGTCTTTTCGTTTGGTTAGTGTTATCTAAGATACAAATGTAAATCATTTACAGGTGAAGAGCTGTAACATTTTGAATTTAGCGCATTTTCCTTTTTTATGCAGATTCCGCAAACATGAAGAGTATTGGTTACATTTTCCTGGATGGGGAGACATAATTGCATCGTCTTGTGTGATGGGGAGATAACATTGCATCATTTTATGTGAAGGTGAGAAAACGTTTTAACGTCTTACGTGTTGAGGAGATATCATTATATCGTCTTCTGTGATGGGGAGATAACATTGTATAACCTTGTGTGATGGGGAGATAACATTGTATAACCTTGTGTGATGGGGAGATAACATTGTATAACCTTGTGTGATGGGGAGATAACATTGTATAACCTTGTGTGATGGGGAGATAACATTGTATAACCTTGTGTGATGGGGAGATAACATTGTATAACCTTGTGTGATGGGGAGATAACATTGTATAACCTTGTGTGATGGGGAGATAACATTGTATAACCTTGTGTGATGGGGAGATAACATTGTATAACCTTGTGTGATGGGGAGATAACATTGTATAACCTTGTGTGATGGGGAGATAACATTGTATAACCTTGTGTGATGGGGAGATAACATTGTATAACCTTGTGTGATGGGGAGATAACATTGTATAACCTTGTGTGATGGGGAGATAACATTGTATAACCTTGTGTGATGGGGAGATAACATTGTATAACCTTGTGTGATGGGGAGATAACATTGTATAACCTTGTGTGATGGGGAGATAACATTGTATAACCTTGTGTGATGGGGAGATAACATTGTATAACCTTGTGTGATGGGGAGATAACATTGTATAACCTTGTGTGATGGGGAGATAACATTGTATAACCTTGTGTGATGGGGAGATAACATTGTATAACCTTGTGTGATGGGGAGATAACATTGTATAACCTTGTGTGATGGGGAGATAACATTGTATAACCTTGTGTGATGGGGAGATAACATTGTATAACCTTGTGTGATGGGGAGATAACATTGTATAACCTTGTGTGATGGGGAGATAACATTGTATAACCTTGTGTGATGGGGAGATAACATTGTATAACCTTGTGTGATGGGGAGATAACATTGTATAACCTTGTGTGATGGGGAGATAACATTGTATAACCTTGTGTGATGGGGAGATAACATTGTATAACCTTGTGTGATGGGGAGATAACATTGTATAACCTTGTGTGATGGGGAGATAACATTGTATAACCTTGTGTGATGGGGAGATAACATTGTATAACCTTGTGTGATGGGGAGATAACATTGTATAACCTTGTGTGATGGGGAGATAACATTGTATAACCTTGTGTGATGGGGAGATAACATTGTATAACCTTGTGTGATGGGGAGATAACAATGCACTGTCTTGTGTGGTGGGACGTACACATTGCAATTGTCTTGTGTGATGGGGAGATAACATTGTATAACCTTGTGTGATGGGGAGATAACATTGTATAACCTTGTGTGATGGGGAGATAACATTGTATAACCTTGTGTGATGGGGAGATAACATTGTATAACCTTGTGTGATGGGGAGATAACATTGTATAACCTTGTGTGATGGGGAGATAACATTGTATAACCTTGTGTGATGGGGAGATAACATTGTATAACCTTGTGTGATGGGGAGATAACATTGTATAACCTTGTGTGATGGGGAGATAACATTGTATAACCTTGTGTGATGGGGAGATAACATTGTATAACCTTGTGTGATGGGGAGATAACATTGTATAACCTTGTGTGATGGGGAGATAACATTGTATAACCTTGTGTGATGGGGAGATAACATTGTATAACCTTGTGTGATGGGGAGATAACATTGTATAACCTTGTGTGATGGGGAGATAACATTGTATAACCTTGTGTGATGGGGAGATAACATTGTATAACCTTGTGTGATGGGGAGATAACATTGTATAACCTTGTGTGATGGGGAGATAACATTGTATAACCTTGTGTGATGGGGAGATAACATTGTATAACCTTGTGTGATGGGGAGATAACATTGTATAACCTTGTGTGATGGGGAGATAACATTGTATAACCTTGTGTGATGGGGAGATAACATTGTATAACCTTGTGTGATGGGGAGATAACATTGTATAACCTTGTGTGATGGGGAGATAACATTGTATAACCTTGTGTGATGGGGAGATAACATTGTATAACCTTGTGTGATGGGGAGATAACATTGTATAACCTTGTGTGATGGGGAGATAACATTGTATAACCTTGTGTGATGGGGAGATAACATTGTATAACCTTGTGTGATGGGGAGATAACATTGTATAACCTTGTGTGATGGGGAGATAACATTGTATAACCTTGTGTGATGGGGAGATAACATTGTATAACCTTGTGTGATGGGGAGATAACATTGTATAACCTTGTGTGATGGGGAGATAACATTGTATAACCTTGTGTGATGGGGAGATAACATTGTATAACCTTGTGTGATGGGGAGATAACATTGTATAACCTTGTGTGATGGGGAGATAACATTGTATAACCTTGTGTGATGGGGAGATAACATTGTATAACCTTGTGTGATGGGGAGATAACATTGTATAACCTTGTGTGATGGGGAGATAACATTGTATAACCTTGTGTGATGGGGAGATAACATTGTATAACCTTGTGTGATGGGGAGATAACATTGTATAACCTTGTGTGATGGGGAGATAACATTGTATAACCTTGTGTGATGGGGAGATAACATTGTATAACCTTGTGTGATGGGGAGATAACATTGTATAACCTTGTGTGATGGGGAGATAACATTGTATAACCTTGTGTGATGGGGAGATAACATTGTATAACCTTGTGTGATGGGGAGATAACATTGTATAACCTTGTGTGATGGGGAGATAACATTGTATAACCTTGTGTGATGGGGAGATAACATTGTATAACCTTGTGTGATGGGGAGATAACATTGTATAACCTTGTGTGATGGGGAGATAACATTGTATAACCTTGTGTGATGGGGAGATAACATTGTATAACCTTGTGTGATGGGGAGATAACATTGTATAACCTTGTGTGATGGGGAGATAACATTGTATAACCTTGTGTGATGGGGAGATAACATTGTATAACCTTGTGTGATGGGGAGATAACATTGTATAACCTTGTGTGATGGGGAGATAACATTGTATAACCTTGTGTGATGGGGAGATAACATTGTATAACCTTGTGTGATGGGGAGATAACATTGTATAACCTTGTGTGATGGGGAGATAACATTGTATAACCTTGTGTGATGGGGAGATAACATTGTATAACCTTGTGTGATGGGGAGATAACATTGTATAACCTTGTGTGATGGGGAGATAACATTGTATAACCTTGTGTGATGGGGAGATAACATTGTATAACCTTGTGTGATGGGGAGATAACATTGTATAACCTTGTGTGATGGGGAGATAACATTGTATAACCTTGTGTGATGGGGAGATAACATTGTATAACCTTGTGTGATGGGGAGATAACATTGTATAACCTTGTGTGATGGGGAGATAACATTGTATAACCTTGTGTGATGGGGAGATAACATTGTATAACCTTGTGTGATGGGGAGATAACATTGTATAACCTTGTGTGATGGGGAGATAACATTGTATAACCTTGTGTGATGGGGAGATAACATTGTATAACCTTGTGTGATGGGGAGATAACATTGTATAACCTTGTGTGATGGGGAGATAACATTGTATAACCTTGTGTGATGGGGAGATAACATTGTATAACCTTGTGTGATGGGGAGATAACATTGTATAACCTTGTGTGATGGGGAGATAACATTGTATAACCTTGTGTGATGGGGAGATAACATTGTATAACCTTGTGTGATGGGGAGATAACATTGTATAACCTTGTGTGATGGGGAGATAACATTGTATAACCTTGTGTGATGGGGAGATAACATTGTATAACCTTGTGTGATGGGGAGATAACATTGTATAACCTTGTGTGATGGGGAGATAACATTGTATAACCTTGTGTGATGGGGAGATAACATTGTATAACCTTGTGTGATGGGGAGATAACATTGTATAACCTTGTGTGATGGGGAGATAACATTGTATAACCTTGTGTGATGGGGAGATAACATTGTATAACCTTGTGTGATGGGGAGATAACATTGTATAACCTTGTGTGATGGGGAGATAACATTGTATAACCTTGTGTGATGGGGAGATAACATTGTATAACCTTGTGTGATGGGGAGATAACATTGTATAACCTTGTGTGATGGGGAGATAACATTGTATAACCTTGTGTGATGGGGAGATAACATTGTATAACCTTGTGTGATGGGGAGATAACATTGTATAACCTTGTGTGATGGGGAGATAACATTGTATAACCTTGTGTGATGGGGAGATAACATTGTATAACCTTGTGTGATGGGGAGATAACATTGTATAACCTTGTGTGATGGGGAGATAACATTGTATAACCTTGTGTGATGGGGAGATAACATTGTATAACCTTGTGTGATGGGGAGATAACATTGTATAACCTTGTGTGATGGGGAGATAACATTGTATAACCTTGTGTGATGGGGAGATAACATTGTATAACCTTGTGTGATGGGGAGATAACATTGTATAACCTTGTGTGATGGGGAGATAACATTGTATAACCTTGTGTGATGGGGAGATAACATTGTATAACCTTGTGTGATGGGGAGATAACATTGTATAACCTTGTGTGATGGGGAGATAACATTGTATAACCTTGTGTGATGGGGAGATAACATTGTATAACCTTGTGTGATGGGGAGATAACATTGTATAACCTTGTGTGATGGGGAGATAACATTGTATAACCTTGTGTGATGGGGAGATAACATTGTATAACCTTGTGTGATGGGGAGATAACATTGTATAACCTTGTGTGATGGGGAGATAACATTGTATAACCTTGTGTGATGGGGAGATAACATTGTATAACCTTGTGTGATGGGGAGATAACATTGTATAACCTTGTGTGATGGGGAGATAACATTGTATAACCTTGTGTGATGGGGAGATAACATTGTATAACCTTGTGTGATGGGGAGATAACATTGTATAACCTTGTGTGATGGGGAGATAACATTGTATAACCTTGTGTGATGGGGAGATAACATTGTATAACCTTGTGTGATGGGGAGATAACATTGTATAACCTTGTGTGATGGGGAGATAACATTGTATAACCTTGTGTGATGGGGAGATAACATTGTATAACCTTGTGTGATGGGGAGATAACATTGTATAACCTTGTGTGATGGGGAGATAACATTGTATAACCTTGTGTGATGGGGAGATAACATTGTATAACCTTGTGTGATGGGGAGATAACATTGTATAACCTTGTGTGATGGGGAGATAACATTGTATAACCTTGTGTGATGGGGAGATAACATTGTATAACCTTGTGTGATGGGGAGATAACATTGTATAACCTTGTGTGATGGGGAGATAACATTGTATAACCTTGTGTGATGGGGAGATAACATTGTATAACCTTGTGTGATGGGGAGATAACAATGCACTGTCTTGTGTGGTGGGGGACGTCCCGTAAACATTGCATTGTCTTGTGTGATGGGGAGATAACATTGTATAACCTTGTGTGATGGGGAGATAACATTGTATAACCTTGTGTGATGGGGAGATAACATTGTATAACCTTGTGTGATGGGGAGATAACATTGTATAACCTTGTGTGATGGGGAGATAACATTGTATAACCTTGTGTGATGGGGAGATAACATTGTATAACCTTGTGTGATGGGGAGATAACATTGTATAACCTTGTGTGATGGGGAGATAACATTGTATAACCTTGTGTGATGGGGAGATAACATTGTATAACCTTGTGTGATGGGGAGATAACATTGTATAACCTTGTGTGATGGGGAGATAACATTGTATAACCTTGTGTGATGGGGAGATAACATTGTATAACCTTGTGTGATGGGGAGATAACATTGTATAACCTTGTGTGATGGGGAGATAACATTGTATAACCTTGTGTGATGGGGAGATAACATTGTATAACCTTGTGTGATGGGGAGATAACATTGTATAACCTTGTGTGATGGGGAGATAACATTGTATAACCTTGTGTGATGGGGAGATAACATTGTATAACCTTGTGTGATGGGGAGATAACATTGTATAACCTTGTGTGATGGGGAGATAACATTGTATAACCTTGTGTGATGGGGAGATAACATTGTATAACCTTGTGTGATGGGGAGATAACATTGTATAACCTTGTGTGATGGGGAGATAACATTGTATAACCTTGTGTGATGGGGAGATAACATTGTATAACCTTGTGTGATGGGGAGATAACATTGTATAACCTTGTGTGATGGGGAGATAACATTGTATAACCTTGTGTGATGGGGAGATAACATTGTATAACCTTGTGTGATGGGGAGATAACATTGTATAACCTTGTGTGATGGGGAGATAACAATGCACTGTCTTGTGTGGTGGGGAGGTAACATTGCAATGTCTTGTGTGATGGGGAGATAACATTGTATAACCTTGTGTGATGGGGAGATAACATTGTATAACCTTGTGTGATGGGGAGATAACATTGTATAACCTTGTGTGATGGGGAGATAACATTGTATAACCTTGTGTGATGGGGAGATAACATTGTATAACCTTGTGTGATGGGGAGATAACATTGTATAACCTTGTGTGATGGGGAGATAACATTGTATAACCTTGTGTGATGGGGAGATAACATTGTATAACCTTGTGTGATGGGGAGATAACATTGTATAACCTTGTGTGATGGGGAGATAACATTGTATAACCTTGTGTGATGGGGAGATAACATTGTATAACCTTGTGTGATGGGGAGATAACATTGTATAACCTTGTGTGATGGGGAGATAACATTGTATAACCTTGTGTGATGGGGAGATAACATTGTATAACCTTGTGTGATGGGGAGATAACATTGTATAACCTTGTGTGATGGGGAGATAACATTGTATAACCTTGTGTGATGGGGAGATAACATTGTATAACCTTGTGTGATGGGGAGATAACATTGTATAACCTTGTGTGATGGGGAGATAACATTGTATAACCTTGTGTGATGGGGAGATAACATTGTATAACCTTGTGTGATGGGGAGATAACATTGTATAACCTTGTGTGATGGGGAGATAACATTGTATAACCTTGTGTGATGGGGAGATAACATTGTATAACCTTGTGTGATGGGGAGATAACATTGTATAACCTTGTGTGATGGGGAGATAGATATAGATGTGGATATAGATATAGATGTGGATATAGATATAGATGTGGATATAGATATAGATGTGGATATAGATATAGATGTGGATATAGATATAGATGTGGATATAGATTAGATGTGGATATAGATATAGATGTGGATATAGATATAGATGTGGATATAGATTAGATGTGGATATAGATATAGATGTGGATATAGATATAGATGTGGATATAGATATAGATGTGGATATAGATATAGATGTGGATATAGATATAGATGTGGATATAGATATAGATGTGGATATAGATATAGATGTGGATATAGATATAGATGTGGATATAGATTAGATGTGGATATAGATATAGATGTGGATATAGATTAGATGTGGATATAGATTAGATGTGGATATAGATATAGATGTGGATATAGATATAGATGTGGATATAGATTAGATGTGGATATAGATTAGATGTGGATATAGATTAGATGTGGATATAGATATAGATGTGGATATAGATATAGATGTGGATATAGATATAGATGTGGATATAGATATAGATGTGGATATAGATATAGATGTGGATATAGATATAGATGTGGATATAGATATAGATGTGGATATAGATATAGATGTGGATATAGATATAGATGGGGGATAAAAGATATTGGTACCATAAGGTAGGGCCCACTTCAGGGGGAAATTAGTTTAAAAACATTTGGGGGAAAACAAGTCATCATAATGGACCAAACATGGAGGATAAAAGGGATAAATTTTAAAATATTTAAAACCAAAGAAGATCTTTTGGTTTAAATTTTTAAATTTTGTACCAAAAAAAGGGAAAACGGGGAGGACTTTAAAATTTGATTTTTTTGTGCAGGTTTTAGGTAATGGACAGTCTTCACTTGGGGACCAAAATTCGAAGATATTTCAGTGGACAGACGAAGGAATTGATCGACCCAAAGACACTTAACAAGGGGGTTCTAGGTTTAGTTTCACCCATTTTTTTTTTTATCCATCTTTTTCCCCGGGACGGGATTTCTGATCCCCTTTCCTTCCCCAAAACCCCAAAAAATTAAAAATTCTCTTCCTCCACAGCTTTAAATTTTTTGGTTTTTAATTTTGAAAAAACAATTTTTAGTGCTTTGCAAAAAAAAAAAAAAAAAAAAATCCCAAAAAAAAAAAAAAAAAAAAAATTTAATCCTTTTTTTTTTAAAAAGGGGGAAAAGGGAAAAAAGGGCCCCCGGGGGGACAGTTACTTAGTAAGTGTATGGTACAGGGGCCAGAAGATAGGGGTTTCGGGGAAAAGACATATAGACAGGAGACAGACAAATACAAACAAAACTATATAGATAGATAAACAATGAAAACAGACAAATCAGACACAGAAGAAAAATACTGAAACAAAGGAAGACAGACAGACAGACAGACTGACAGAAAGACAGACAGGCAGACAGACAGAGACAGACAGACAGACGGGACAGAAGCCCCCCCACCCTTTTTCCCCGTCAGGCACAGGGGGTCCAAGAAACTTCCCTTTCCCACCCTTGTTGTGACGCAAAGCCCCCCCGTCCCATTTCGGCCCCCCTCCCCCTCCCCCCCCCCCCTATCTTTTCCTCACCCTCGTCTCTACCTCACCCTCGTCTCTACCTCACCCTCGTCTCTACCTCACCTGATCTCTACCTCACCCAGTCC
This sequence comes from Panulirus ornatus, assembly GCF_036320965.1. Classification (NCBI taxonomy): domain Eukaryota; kingdom Metazoa; phylum Arthropoda; class Malacostraca; order Decapoda; family Palinuridae; genus Panulirus; species Panulirus ornatus. The sequence continues at coordinate 55,919,712 of NC_092234.1, read as the reverse complement.
ACGTCGCCTTTGTCTCTAGCCCCCCTGGTCTACCTCATCTCTGGGCTCATTTACTTCATAGATCACATCTCTCTCTCTCTCTCTCTCTCTCTCTCTCTCTCTCTCTCTCTCTCTCTCTCTCTCTCTCTCTCTCTCTCTCTCTACCGTTCATTTTCCTACCACATCTCTTCTTGCCACAGCTGCAACACCGCACGCAATTACCCTCCCCACGTGACCCATTACGCTGTTTCTCTTCTCACATTTGTTTGAAATACGATGACAAATCATGCGTGTAGCGTCTTCGATATGGAACGTTTTTGTGTATAACGAAATACATTGATAAATCAGGCAAGGGAAGAAGAAATTAAAAATTGTATATTTGATTATTCTTCCCGTAGGGATCCTTGAATGACAGACTTTCCAATTTATTTGAAAAAAAAGAATTTATATATACAAAAAATATAATCATAAAGGAATGTTTATGTTATAGAAGGTAGAGAATTACCATAAACTGTATGAATAATTCTGGCAATTTCAACATTCTCTCTCTCTCTCTCTCTCTCTCTCTCTCTCTCTCTCTCTCTCTCTCTCTCTCTCTCTCTCTCTCTCTCTTGCTCTCTCTCTCGCTCTTCGTGACTAAACGGCACAAATATAGGAATAAGCGGCATGGCCTGAATTGGCCAAGGCTGTTATTAAAAATAACGCATTGTGTTCTGGTGTGTGTGTGGCTTCTTAACGTTATGGAGAGGTGGTGAAGGTGTGGGTAATTGTTTACCCCCTCCAATAAAAACTCACTGTGAAGAAACCGGGAATAGTAAGAGTTCGAGTGTTCAGGGTTCAAAGAACTCTCGAAGAAAAGCATATTTTTTTTTTTTTTTCCCCAGGTGGGTCTCCGACGCAAACGAAGGAGTGACAACATGGGTTCCCCTTTTCATGCCTCATGTAGTTGAGTTCAGATTAAGTCAAGGTCGTGTTCGACTTACAGATGATATACTGACTTATAAAAACAGCCAACACTGCATAAGACACAAGTACTGAAGGCAGGGAATGGGTGAGAACGAAGACCCAACTGGAAAACAAGTTCACGGAGTACACGAAGTGGCTTATAAGTGTGAGATTCCATCTTACACCGATGACAAATGTTTCTTTCAGACCGTGACGAAAGAAGACGAATGAGCGGGATAGAGGAAGGGGGCAGGTGGAGATAAATGAGGGTTTGGTGAGGAGGCAGGTACGAACGAAAAAGAACTTAGACTGAGGATTTTAGGTGGAGACGAAAAAAAAAAAATGAAAAATAAGAATTTGAAGAAGGTGAACGGGTTAAGGACGAAGAAATGGTGATGGAATATGAGTGATAGCAGGAGACGGAGGTGGAGGAAGAGGGGGGAAAGCGAGAGGGGTTAGGGAGAGGAGGTTTGGATTGTGTTATGACACGTTTATCCTCACCAAGACGAGGAAGTAGGGCGAAGCATACGGGGATGATGACCTCCCGGCAGGACATGCGAACAAACAGACGAATGGCATGTCACCCGGAAATAATATCCTTGTCACTAGCAGGGTAAGATACGGGGCTGATGACACACTAATACGGGGCTGACGTCACACTTACACGGGGCTGACGTCACACTTACACGGGGCTGACGTCACACTTACACGGGGCTGACGCCACACTAACACAGGGCTGACGTCACACCAACATGGGGCTGATGACACACTAACACGAGAAAGACGTCACACTAACACGGGGCTAACGTCACAATAACACATGGTTGCCAGTGTGACGGTGAAGATGAGATGGTACCATAACTGATCCAGCCATTGTTTACATACATGATTGACCTGAACATGAAATTATTCTGTTAGAATTTATTCAATTCTTTGAGTGATTTATTCCCTCTTTCTTCTGTATTCTCATTTCCTTTCATCGTCAGCTGGTCTTCGCCCTTATTCTTTTCCTGCTATCTTTCTCTTCTTCTTCTTCTTCTTCTTCTTCTTCTTCTTCTTCTTCTTCTTCTAACTCTTCTTCTTCTTCTTCTTTTTCTTCTTCTTCTTCTTCTTCTTCTAATTCTTCTTCTTCTTCTTCTTCTTCTTCTTCTTCCTCTTCTTCTTCTTCTTCTTCTTTCTTCTTCTTCTTCTTCTTCGTCTTCCTCTTCTTCTTCCTCTTCTTCTTCTTCTTCTTCTTCTTCTTCTTCTTCTTCTTCTTCGTCTTCATATTCTTCGAATTCTTCAAATTCTTCTTAGAGACGCATCAGTTGATTTTACGAATAACACTGAAAGAAATGGGAAATACATATCATATGCGTTGCTATCTCTCATCTCCTTAACTGACATCTCCGAACCTCCGTTTTCTTATGTCTCATCTCATTTAATTCCATCTCTTATCTTCCTCAATGTCACCTGCTTCAGCTACATCTCTCGTCTCCCCTAATGATGCCTCACACCTCTCATATTTCCCTAAAATAACATCTCTCATCTCTGTCACCCACATCTCTTATCTCTCTCAAATGACATCTCTTATCTGTCACAATCACGTGTCTCTTCTTCTTTCCCACTCTCTGTAAAGCTCCGGTCTCCCACATCCCATTTTCCTTACGCCTGTAATATCATCTTGCTGACACAAGGGCCCCCCCGTGTTGGCTCGGCTTCCATTCCACCACCGCAGGAGCCACTGAGGAGGGTTTTGTGCGTGTGTGGCTATGTCAGGACTCCCGCTGTCTGATGACGCCTTCAGCAAGCTATACATTAAACATGGTGGACATGGAAGTTGGGGGGAAAGAGGGGTACGTCAGTGTTAAAACGAGTTGAATGGTTGGTTGTTGTTATATATATATGTGCATGAAGTGATACGTATATACATATATTCATGATATATATATATATATATATATATATATATATATATATATATATATATATATATATATATATATATATATATATGTATTTATAGTTGGTGAAATAGAATAGAACATCTGAATCATTTTCATTGTCTTATTAGACATGTTTTATACCTTGCTACGTGTTGTGTAGTCAATAACAAGTCCAAAGTTTGCTTTAGTTCCCCTTTAAGAAAACAGTTACTTTGATAATACTTCACACATGATTCTATAATGCTTAACATCACGGTGGTAGACGTTGCCATGTCGAGGTGAAGGTTATTATACCACCCGTGCATTCACTCGCTCCAGCCGCCACCAGTCTACGTTTATTAGACTAACCATCCCGGGGATTTAAAGGTGCGTCAACAACATCCCGAGTCACATGACTGCCAGGTATATTTTCCAGTGTTTGTTTACACTTCTTTCAGTCCCAAGTGTCCGATCGCCTCGCGTCTCTGGCTTAAGGGCTACACCAACTCCTCCGTTGTCCGATTCCCTGATTTCTTAAATCTTGCTCTCCACAAGACCTAGAATCTTATATTTGACGCCATGTAAAGCGTTCTTGAACACGAGAATTAATTCCTGGAGATTTTATTTTTATTTTTCTCGCGGGGGAAGCCTAAAGGAAGGGCTTAATACATGACTATAACTCGCATTTTTATATGGGTGAAGGAAGGGACGTTTCACGAAATGGTTTGCAAATAACGTCTGATTCGCTGTATCTCTAGACATCTACCTTTAGGAGAGAGAGAGAGAGAGAGAGAGAGAGAGAGAGAGAGAGAGAGAGAGAGAGAGAGAGAGAGAAAATTCATAGTTTCTTCTTAAACCAACAGAGATTCTTATGAATGGTAGAGTAAATTCAATATTTTTTTTCTTTCGGTGGTCAAAGATTTGGAAAAAATTCCCGAGACTAAACTCGTCCCATCTTTAACTTGCATCATCGCCGTGGTGGCGAGTGACGTGTCGAGAGTTGGCTGGTCCTCATACACGACACCCATGGCCATCGCGAGGGGGTCATCATGGCGGGGAAAAGAAATATAGACACGGACGATGGCAGCAGCAGCAGCAGTATATCACCTGTCACGACTTGAAAACCCTGGGAGAAAAAACGGAGGGGTAGGACTCCTCAGAGAGAGAGAGAGAGAGAGAGAGAGAGAGAGAGAGAGAGAGACGACGATGATGATGATGAACACCGTACTGGTCGTGTGTAGGTAAGCATCCTGTATGAACGTGACGTTCAAGATAACTTCTACTTGAATGGGGTAGGCCTGCCCTGCCTGCGGCCTGGGGCTTCCACCAGATAGGTGGAACCAAAACGACCCAACCCAGCCGCTTAGGGTGAGCTCAGGCTGTTGTCGGGGGGCGTGTGTGGAGGAGCAGCGATGTCCCCCTCCCACCAGGTGTTTACCAGGTGTCCACTGATGAGCGAGAGAGAAGGTTAGACACACCTCCCTGGGATCTTGTACTGGCTGGGTGGAGAGTGCTGTCTGTTTATGTGTTGATTTAGTGTATACTACGTGGAAGTTGGGTCTCTTGTTATCATTGTTATTATTATTATTATTATCTTTATTATAATTAGTAGTATTAGTAGTAGTAGTAGTAGTAGTAGTAGTAGTAATAGTAGTAGTAGTAGTAGTAGTAGTAGTAGTAGTAGTAATAGTAGTATCCTTGTAATTATTAGTTATTACTATTATCATTATTATTATTATTATTAATATTATTATTATTATTATTATTACTATTATTATTATTGTCATCATCATCATCATCATCATCATCATCATCATCATCATGAACCCTGGGGACAAGGAAGAAAGAATACTGCCTCGTGTCTCCTGCGTGTTGTAGAAGACGAATAAAAATGCCAATTTCCAACCCCCCCCCCCCCCCCACCACCCCAACCCACACCCCCACCCCAAGATATATCTCCTGTATTATCACTTTACGAACGTAGTAACAAAGGAAGATCACAAAAGAACATTGTTCATGGAAGGCACAGTCTTCTGTTCTTAACACTGTTTCGCTGTATTGAAGATTTGATATATCCATCCCATAGTGTATTCATTTATAACATTCAATTATTCACTCATTCTCTCTAGATGTTAGCATCACGTAGAGCAGTGGCAAGTTTAAGGATTTATTAACGTTTGATTTAAAGCTGTATTTTTTAAACACTTTTGAAAACAAATACACGAGAAAGGTACGTATGTACAGACTCCCACGCCCAGAGACATTGACAGATACTAACAGGTACAAAAATGTATGCAAACATTCACACGCTTCCAGTTATGCAAATGGGAGCTCACTCGAATACACACACATGCAAATTCACGAAAAACAGTCACACAAATATGTATGTATATACATATATATATATATATATATATATATATATATATATACATATATATATATATATATATATGAATGTGTGTGTGTGTGTGTGTGTGTGTGTGTGTGTGTGTGTGTGTGTGTGTGTGGGTGTGTGTGTAATGTTAAACAAGCGTAAAAATATGAATGTTGTGAAAAAATGAATAACTCCTTTAATGGTATTACTTTATAGATTCAGAATCACTTTTAACTCAAAAAAAAAAAGAATAATCAAGAGAATTTTTGTCGATCTTCCTTCATGTGACTCAATCAGTTGGTGATTACTTACAGCTGAAACAATAGCAAGATTGTGAGGACAGAAGTAGAGGCATGATGGAAACCGCCAGCAAACACTGTGTTTGAAGTTGTTGAAAGAGATGAAGCCTCCCAGACTTAACCAAGAGTGCGGGAGACATACGTTCGCCTCCAAGTCCCCTCCAAGACTGACTACGAGTGTGAGAAACATATGTCAGACTCCAAGACACTGACTCCACTTAAGACTGGCTACAAATGTGGGAAATAAATGTCGCCTACAAGACTGACTCCACTTAAGACTTGACTACGAGTCTGGGAAATATAGGTCGCCTTCAAGACTGACAACACGTGCGGGAAAGATATTCCCCCCCAAAAAAAAAACGTATATAAAAAGCAAAGAAAACATCTGATCCATAAAGAAGAAATCCCTTCATGGGTTCACAACGCATATCAAAACGAAGATTGCCTGAGTATTTTTAGAGGACCTTCGATGGAGCCGCGTGACCCACCCCACCAACACCCCACCAACACCCCACCACCAACACCCCACCACCAACACCCCACCACCAACACCCCACCAACACCCCACCAACACCCCCGACGTCACAGATCACCCCCCCATCGTCTTCCATAGCGCGGAACACGACCCCGGGAGGAGCTCCCGCTTCTTCCCCTCACAAAAGAGAGAGAAATCGAAAGAAAAAGTCCTGAGAGAGAGAGAGAGAGAGAGAGAGAGAGAGAGAGAGAGAGAGAGAGAGAGAGAGAGAGAGATGGGGGAGAGGAGGGAGGGAATGGGGTGTGTATGTGGTGGGGTGTATGTGGTGGGGTGGGGTTTGGGGAAAGACTGAGTATCAGGGGTGCTAAAAACTTGGCCACCATCTTGATCTGGAGCGAGTGGGAGATTATAAGTAAACTTGGCCGACTTAAGGAGCTTACAACTCCTTGATTGATGGAGAGAGGAGAGTCACGGGTGGTATTGTTGTGGCCTCTTGTGATGACCTTCTGTGGCCTCCAGTGTCAGTATGTGTGTGTGTGTGTGTGTGTGTGTGTGTGTGTGTGTGTGTGTGTCCATGCTTTGATATCCTACTTTATTCCTTCATCAGACAGGAAACATAAACACATCAATCTGCTTTTGATTGATGAATGTGAAAGCGGAGGATGGGAAAGCAAACATAAAGGAACAAACAGGGAAATAATACATATCTTCAGCTACCCAAAACCCATGTGAATATTCAATCCAGTACTCCCGTAACCTTGCGAATATTTACTCCAGCTGCCCTTTAACCATGTGAATATTCACCCATCTATCCCATCAGCATGTGAATGTTTACCCATTTATCCCGTGACCAAGTGAATATTTACCCAAATATCCCAGAACCATACGAATGTTTACTACAGCTATCCCTCTAACCATGTGAATGTATGCCCATATCCCCATAACCATGTGAATATATACACCAGCTATGCTGTAACCATGTGAATATATACCACAGCTATGCTGTAACCATGTGAATCGTTGCCCAGCAATCCCATAACCATGTTAATCTTTGCCCCAGCTATCCTGTAACCAGTGTCGTGTAACGATATGAATATTTACCCAGCCATCATGTAACCCTGAGAATCTTTACCCCAGTCATCCTGTAGCCATGTGAATCTTTACCTAGCACTCCTGTAACAATGTGAATCTCAACCCAGCTATCCTATGACCAGATGAATCCTTACCTAGCAACCCAGTTACCATACGAACCTTTAGGATTCGAATATTCACCGTTAGTTTCCTTCGTCAGTGAATAATCCGTGTCACACCAGGTGGGTCTGCTGTGAGCTCACGTACCCGTACGACCCTTGAACACGAGAGTGCGACCCTTGAACACGAGAGTGCAACTCTTGAACACGAGAGTGCGACTCTTGAACACGAGAGTGCGACCCTTGAACACGAGAGTGCGACCCTTGAACACGAGAGTGCGACCCTTGAACACGAGAGTGCGACCCTTGAACACGAGAGTGCGACCCTTGAACACGAGAGTGCGACCCTTGAACACGAGAGTGCAATTCTTGAACACGTGAGTGCGACACTTGAACACGAGAGTGCGACACTTGAACACGAGAGTGCGACACATGATCACGAGAGTACGACTCCTGAACATGACACTGCGACACTTGAACATGACAGTGCGACACTTGAATACAACGGTACGACCCTTGAAGTTGATAATAGTACCCTTGAACACTACAGTACGACCCATGAGGACAACGAAAGTGAGTCATAAGGTGGGTGAAGGGGAGAAGGTTCTGGGAGCGATGAAGAATGTGTGGAAAGAGAATACGTTACCTGGGAGGGAAGTATGTGTATGTTTAAAGGTAAAGTAGTTCCGACAATATTATATGAATGTGAGGCATGGGTTATAGATAAGGCTGTGCGGAGGAGGGTGGATGTGTTGGAAATGAAGTGTTTGAGGACAATATATGGTGTGAGGTGGTTTGATCAAGTAAGTAATGAAAGGGTAAGAGAGATGTGTGGTAATAAAAAGAGTGTGGTTGAGAGAGCAGAAGAGGGTGTGCTGAAATGGTTTGGTCACATGGAGAAAATGAGTGAGGAAAGATTGACAAAGAGGTTACATGTGTAAGGAGTGGAGGGAAAGAGAAGTGGGAGACCAAATTGGAGGTGGAAGGATGGAGTGAAAAAGATTTTGAGCGATCGGGGCCTGAACATGCAGGAGGGTGAGAGGCGTGCAAGGAATAGAGTGAATTGGAACGCTGTGGTATACCAGGGCACGTGAAGTGTCTGGGGTAAACCAATGAAAGTTTTGTGGGGCCTGGATGTGGAAAGAGAGCTGTGGTTTCGGTGCATTATACATGACAGCTAGAGACTGAGTGTGAGCGGATGTGGCCTTTCATCGTTTATCACCCAAGTCCTCTTTTTCTAGGTCTAAGAGCTCCAAGGCTGTGCTCCACTCAGTAGCAGGGGCAGGATGGACCCCTGCTAAGAGAGAAGTACTTTGGCGAGCCTGTTCTCTTCCGTCATTTGACGATGATACTGCGTAGTTAAAGGTGACCTTTCACTCACAGTGCAACTTTGAGCAGGCGGGGTCCGGTAACACACACACACACACACACACACACACACACAC
>NC_092234.1:55863598-55906098 GCF_036320965.1 Panulirus ornatus | reverse complement strand
TATATATATCTTTCATACTATTCGCCATTTCCGGCGTTAGCGAGGTAGCATTAAGAACAAAGGATTGGACCTTTGAGGGAATATCCTCACCTGGCCCCCTTCTCTGTTCCTTCTTTTGGAAATTAAAAAAAAAAGAAGAAGAGAGGGGAGGATTTCCAGCCCCCGCTCCCTTCCCTTTTAGTCGCCTTCTACAACACGCAGGGAATACGTCGGAAGTATTCTTTCTCCCCTATCCCCATATATATATACCCGAGCCAGGTAGCCATTTCATCGACTAGCCTCTAAGGGCTCCCACCCTCTTCTACCTTCCAGACCCAAATATTTGTTGCGTTAACACCATAATTAGAAGCCTCCATCCTGTTTACACTCTACACTGAGTTCTCACCTGAGCTACTCAAAACCCCATCTGTTCCATCGCCGGTGCTTCTCTCTGCCAGCGATCGAAGTGACCCAGTCACTGGAAATCTTCGTGTGTCTCCCCAACACGGAAGGTCTCAAGCCCACACAGTCTGTCAGCGGGTTACGATACACTACCATCGCTTCCCTCCTCCTACCCTCCCCCCCAGTTTACCCTATGAACATGCGGTGTTTAATTGGGTTCCACAGACGCGGGAAGTTCTAACACAGGCCACTCAGTAGTCTGATGGTGTGGAGCACCTCTGACGCCCGCTGCTGTCTTGTCAGATTCCTGGACTTAATCTATTGCAACCCTGGAGAGAGAGAGAGAGAGAGAGAGAGAGAGAGAGAGAGAGAGAGAGAGAGAGAGAGAGAGAGGGAGAGAGAGAGACGCAAGTCCCCTGTGACTTTCCCCTTCGTTGACTCCGCTAAATCTGTCGACTGAGACAACGATAACATAATCATCAAGAGAGCCATTCAGCCCTGGTCTGCGGCGGAGTGGCATTCCACAGCATGCACACTCCCGCGGTGGAGTCTCGTCGGGCTGCACGCTTCCAAAATAGGCCACTTTCCAAGCTCTCGCCTGCAGAAGTTCTCAGTGCACCAAGATGGGATCCTTGTGTTTCCTCATTGTCATGGACGAAGCCCTGATGGATGCAGCCCGCTCGAGGACGACTCTGCCATTGATATCAACGTTGATAACAGCGCCCTTGACTACGTCGCCCTCCAGAACACCCTTGAATGCCTCCAGAACTGAACCCAACGCCAACCATGTCACCAGCAACTAAACCAAGACCGCAGTCGTCTCGCACATTACGTTTACTGCCAGCATTGTGTCCTACCCTTATTCATTAAGCCCCAAGCGCCTTCCAGCTTGTCCAACCCACTTAGCTCCTAGGTGTCATGATGGACGGATGATAAACTAAATGAAAAAGGACACATTAGAACTATTAATAAGTCTTCCAGCTATCGTTTCTCTATCTTAAGTTGACTCCAGAGACTTAAGTTCAGCTGAACTCAAGAAAGTCCATACAGCATACATTCTTCATCATCTCACTAGTACCTACCCCGTTTGGTCTTCCGTCTCTCTCCACCGCACACCCGGGGCTGCTTATGAAGATGTATAACAAGATCTACAAGATCGTTTTCAGTCCCTCTGACACCATCTATCGCGAGGCACTTAACACCGGTCCCTCTGACTCTTCTCCCACCACCTCTTGGACCTCAAACGAAGATTCGAAAATAAGATGCTGTATCATCTCCGCCACCGACACCTCCTGTCATCAGAGATCCCTCGTCTCCGAGTTGCAGTTCGGCACCACAACCGCACCCAGGCAAGCTGGATTAGTGCAGACCATCACAGGAACAGCTCCATCCCAACCATCCCTCAAAATTAGTGGACTATCACCCCAGTGTTCGTTAGTGTACACATCCATCAGTCTATGATTTACTTCCCCATTATACATGATACAGTGTATTATCATAATGCATAATACTTGAAATCTCCCTTAAAAAGTAGGTCATCATTATGGAATGCATCATCACAGTGTCGTTGTGTCCAGGAGCGTCCACGTTCAGCAAGATCGTCATCATTATCATCATCATCATCACCATCATCATCACCATCATCATCATCATCATCATCACCATCATCAGCAGCAGGTACGAACACCCTCGTCTCATTACATTCATTATAACCCTCCCTCACAACATGGGGCCCAGCCTGGCCATCATCATCATCATTATGCCACTCATTATATTCTTCATTTCGTCGACAGACAACAGCTCGGACGGCAGTTTGGTCTTCCCTAATCTTCCTTTCAAAAGCCCCCATTCTGTTTCCCTCTTCTGTATAAATGCTTATTCGCCTTCTCTCTCTCTCTCTCTCTCTCTCTCTCTCTCTCTCTCTCTCTCTCTCTCTCTCGCGTCGGGCTTGCCTCGTAATCTGCCTAGGATAAATCCCTTTTATAATCTCTTTAAGATAAATCCCTTTGCGGTGGGGATTGGGAGGTAAGCGATACGGAGTGATGCGGTGAGAGCTAGGGATTGTGAGAGGGCTGTGGTGAGTGAGACATAAGAACACCATCAGGATGAGGCGGGAACCCCAACCCTGATCTAAGTGAGAGAGAGAGAGAGAGAGAGAGAGAGAGAGAGAGAGAGAGAGAGAGAGAGAGAGAGAGAGAGAGAAGAGTTACATTTCTCTGTCTTTGTGCTAATGCATATATGAACTGACCTGCATTGTTTGTGTGATTATGTATTCATATGTGTGTGTGCGTGTGTGTGTGTGTGTGTGTGTGTGTATGTGTGTGTGTGTGTGTGTGTGTGTGTGTGTGTGTGTGTGTGTGTGAGATTGGCACTTCAGCTAGAAGGAGGTATCAAGTGTGCCTAGATAGTTATGTACTTACATAAGTGTGTTTGAGAAGCACTTACAACAGTAGGGGAATATCAACTCTACCCAGATTCTTAAATACTTACAAAAATATGTGTAAGAGAGGTTCCTGGAAAGGAAGAGCGATATTGTGTGTACCTAGCTACTTAATTATTTAGATAAGTGCCTGGAAGAGTTACCCTACAGTTTGATTGAGGCATCAGATGTACCCATATACTTGTGTACTTAGACAACAAGTGTGTGTGAGGAGCACGTACAACAGTACAAAGGCATTATTTATAAGCTCCCAGACAACGACACTAACACAGCCACCTTCTGCTACAACAACAACAGCAACAACAACAACAACAACATCAATAACACTAACAATGATATCACAATCAGCCGAATATAAAAACAAAAAAAGGACAGAAAAATATAGTAGCCGGCCCATCTGGTCCAAATGGGGGAGGCGCCTGGACTGAACAGCTACGAGAGATTTTTGGAAAATAAACACAGACGTATATATATATATATATATATATATATATATATATATATATATATATATGTCTGCCATTGTGGTATTGGCGAGAGTCAAACTTATTGACGAAAGAAAGAGTATGGATAGGGAACAAATAAGATACTAGGGTATTGTAGGGTTACCACGCCTCACACTGATATTACTGGGTTATAATACTTGACCCTACTTATCTAACTCACACTGACGTCCTTTCCCCACCCCCAACCACCCACCTGACGTACAAGTTATCCCTCATGCTGACGCTGCCCAAGGAACAAAATAAGACACTTCGACTCGCACATTAACACCAAAACAGTGAAAATACGACAGACCAACATTTATGACTTAGAGCCGATCAATATATATTCATGAAAGTCTACCATTTATGACAATATGAAACCCATTACTCCATGTTCTTGCGAAGCAGCACAGAAATAATGATATATGATACAAAGACGATAAGAAGGTATATACATATATTTACATATATATATATATATATATGTATATATATACATACAGACGGACGCAACACCTGGACAGCAGCACAAACACAGAACATCCGTGGCTCTCACGGAACCTCAAAGCCATGAGAGAAGCGAAAGTCATCTCTCGATGCGCACAATGAACAGCTCTTAGCCCGGCTTAGGCAGTTACTGGACCAACACACGACATCACTACACACAGGCACACGCACTACGAGCCAAACACCGCTACACACACACACACACACACACACAGACACACACACACACAGTTCCTGTTGGGCTATGTAAATACACCACCAGAAATACATCGACAGCAAAACCACCCACACACTGCGATACACCTGCAACATATGTTGTCTCTTTTCCCCTCACTGTCCCTTTCCTTTTTCCAACCATTTTCTCCTCAGTGTCCCTTTCCCTTTCTTTCCCTCTCCTAACGTAGCCTAATCAGAAAAAAATAACCTGTTATAGAATAAAAAAAAAAAAGGATTACCTTTGACCGTTATATTTCCAACAATAGAATCACCAGTAATTTACAATAGCATTACCAATACTGCGTTCTAAACAGTAGCGTCACAAACAATAGCATTAACAATAGTGCCAATAATAACAATAACATTCACCAGAACAGAACGCTTTCTACAACAGTGAGAACATGACTGATGCTCACTCACACCAGCAGCCACAACTATCACCACCACTACCACAAGGTTATCACCAACACACCCCCAACACTCTCACCACCATCCCCAACACTCCCACCACCATCACCAACACTCCCACCACCATCACCAACACTCCCACCACCATCACCAACATTCCCACCAACGGACACACAACCCTCACAACACAGCTATCACCACACACCCGCCATATCACCACCACCACAACACCACCACTGTCACCACACCACCACCATCACCACCACACCACCACCACTGTCACCACACCACCACCACAACACTCTCACCACACCACCACCATCCCCACCGCCACGCCACTGTCACCACATCGAACCACATCACTACCACACCACTATCACCACACACCACTATCACCACCACCAAAGCAGTTCGCCATAAGCGAAAGCCCTGCCCATCGTCCTCCCGCGTTCGGGCCAATAAAGTGCGAGGGTGACAGTGATGGGCGAGCTGCTGGTGCTGGAGGCGCCCCGAGTCAACCATCCGAGCCAAAATATAGCGTCCTTTACGGCCCCCCCCCCCTCACTCCCCCCTCCCCCCAGTCCCCCCCCTGCCCTCCCCTCTCCCCCCTCCCCCCGTAGACAGAGGACCGGTGTGTGGGGGGGGAGGAGGAAGTGGAAGGGGGGGGTTATTTTGTTGACGACTAGTGCCCTGTGACCAGAGGCAGAGACCCTCCCCGACCCTCCACACACCCTAGGCCTTCCCTGAGTGAATGGGGGTCGTAGCACGTTATCGGTCATGACGGTATCGGCCATTGAGTGCGACGGTACGACCCTCGAGCATGACAGTAGTATAGCTAAGTACGACCTTTGAGCATGACGGGCCGCGATATTATCTTTTGAGTACGACTGTTAGACCCTCCCTCACAAGTACGACGGTACGACCCTCAAACGCAAAGGTACGACCCTTAGGTACGTTGACCGTATCTTTGAGATGACTTCTAAACTTTGACCTGAAGTCAGGTCAAGGTTCAGACCATCGTATCTAAGGGTCGTTCCGTTGCACCAGCCGGTAACATCATCACCCCCTAGGGTCGTACGCTTTATGGTCGTACCGTCATGATCAAGGAAGGATCCTTCGTGCTCTAGAAGCATACTCAAGGGTCGTACTGTCGTGCACTAGGGTCGTACTACCATCATCGTACTCAAAATGCATGACGTTATGCTCCAGGGTCGTACCGTCATACTCTAAGGCCATACCGTGGTATCCAAAGGTCGTACCGTCGTACTGAACGGCTGTACCGTCGTGTTCCAGTGTGTACCGTCATGCTCCAGTGTCGTACCGTCGTGCTCAAGGATCGTACCGTCGTGCTCCAATGTCGTAACCGTCATGCTCCAGTGTCGTACCGTCGTGCTCAAAGATCGTTCCGTCGTGCTCGTGTCGTACTGTCGTATTCAAGGATCGTACTCGTCGTGCTCCAGTGTTGTACCGTCATGCTCCAGTATCGTACTGTCGTGCTCAAGGATCGTTCCGTCGTGCTCCAGTGTCGTAACCGTCGTGCTCCAGTGTCGTACCGTCGTGCTCCAGTGTCGTAACCGTCGTGCTCCAGTGTCGTACCGTCGTGCTCAAGGATCGTACCCTCGTATCAAAGACATCAAAGCAAAGCCTTGCTTGCATTAATTGCATTCAAGAATTATATTAAGTACTTCAAGAAGCTCATATACGATTACAGATAAAATTATCTTGACTGCAGGAAATCTCCAGAGCTTCATTAACATAGAAAACAGCGTCTTTATAAACTTAAAGACATGACGAATCTTAACGAAATAAGCTGGCAACCAATTTCCCTCCACCTGCCATCGAAAAACGGGAGGATCAACAGGAAATACAACACAAGCAACACCGAAAACGGGCGAGTCAACAGATGTAACACACGAGCAACACCGAAAACGGGCGAGTCAACAGATGTAACAACACACGCGCGACACCGGAAACGGGCGAGTCAACAGATGTAACACAAGCAACACCGAAAACGGGCGAGTCAACAGATGTAACACACAAGCAACACCGAAAACGGGCGAGTCAACAGATGTAACACACGCGCGACACCGAAAACGGGCGAGTCAACAGATGTAACAACACACGCGCGACACCGAAAACGGGCGAGAGTCAACAGAAATTGTAATGACACACGAGCCATCGAAAACGGGCGAGAGCCAACGGTAAATGTAATCCACACGACGTGGAAACATTTCTTTTAATCTCGAACGCTTCTTTGGTGCTCCATTGACTTGGCCGTCCCACTGAAGGTATGATTATCCCTTCCTCCTCCCCACCTCATATATTCGAATCTCTTCCCTACTGAGGGTATAATCCCCTCTTTTATATATTCTAATCCCTTCCCCACTCAGGATATAATCCCCCGCTTCATATATTCTAATCCCTTCCCTACTGAGGGTATAATTCCCCTCCCCTTCTTCCTTTCATATATTCTAATCCCTTCCCACTAAGGGTATAATTTCCCCCTTCCTTCATATATTCTAATCCCTTCCCCATTAAGGGTATAATCTCCCCCTTCCCTTCATATATTCTAATCCCTTGCCCCGTCCACCTATACTCTCGAGATCCGATGGTATAAACTATACGAGAACGAGAGGTCAAGTAATTTACCCATCACGTTCAGGGGGAACGCTCTTCTCAGCTTGATCCCGAACGTCAAAGATTGAAAATTTCCACTGCCGTAATCTTAGGCGGTGGGGAGAGAGAGAGAGAGGAGAGAGAGAGAGAGAGAGAGAGAGAGAGAGAGAGAGAGAGAGAGAGAGAGAGAGTTCAGAAGTTCCCGTTTTCCCTGTGGCAGTGATAAAGGAACCTGTGACTGATTTATGGACACATCTCGTTCAGTGACCCTCAACCCCCCCCCCCCCCCCCCACACACACACACACAGGATATGGATCACCCATAGAGGACCAGAGAGAGAGAGAGAGAGAGAGAGAGAGAGAGAGAGAGAGAGAGAGAGAGAGAGAGAGAGAGAACTAACAACTTCGTCATTCTTGGGGAGAAAGAAGAGTTATCACAACGGTTGAATCCTCGTAAGACTTGACTGCATACGATAGAAAAAAACTATGGGAAGCAGCCGGCATTTACGCCTGGCACACAAGCTGGCAGGAGCCGTGGCCGAAAGAATACCCGTAGAACAGAGAGGTATGCGGCGGTGGTGTAGCTGTTAGCGTTCCTGACTGTGACGCACTCACGGGCAGCCCAGGTTCGAGCGCTTAGGTTCGAATCCTGGTTGCGGCAATTGGTCCACAGTCGATAACCGATATATATATATATATATATATATATATATATATATATATATATATATATCTTTTCCAAACTATTCGCCATTTCCCGCATTAGCGAGGTAGCGTTAAGAACAGAGGACTTGGCCTTTGAGGGAATACCCTCACCTGGCCCAATTCTCTGTTCCTTCTATTGGAAAATTAAAAAAAGAACGAGAGGGGAGGATTTCCAGCCCCCCCGCTCCCTCCCCTTTTAGTCGCCTTCTACGACACGCAGGGAATACGTGGGAAGTATTCTTTCTCCCCTATCCCCAGGGATAATATATATTATATATATTGTATATATATATATATATATATATATATATATATATATATATATATATATATATATATATATATATATATATATATATATATAATATCCCCTTGTTTAGGGCCTCATTTGCACCTAACGATGCTGGATGGTGGAAGATCAGCGATATCAGAGTAGCAGATAAGAGATGAAAAGATTTCGATATACACTCTGACTAAAAGACTGATATCAAATATCAATTCATTATTGAATATTTGTCTCGATTTCCATCACGTTTTGATAAGACGAATACTCCATGCCGAAGATTCAGAGGCCTTGGCCGAATACCAGTCATCCTCGAGGAATATTTTCATGTCCCATTGCTGCTGTCTGACCTGACCTTCGCTGCTGACCCGAGGTGCTATCTATGACGCAGTGAGGTCAATGTTACTGCATCATGTGTAAAAAAAAAAAAAAAAAAAGAGAAAATGACAGTCGGATAACAACTTTCAGTAATTTGAGGGAATTGTTAAAGTGTGGGGAAAGATTATGTTAATTTTCATATATATTTTTGAGGATGAATGGAATTATCTTCGCCATTCAGATCTGAATAATCTTAAACCAACTTCAAGTTACCGAACGGAAGAGGAGTCAGCAAATAATGATAGATAGATTGCGATAGATAGTTCTGTTCAGTAGACAAGGGATGGTAATAGGTCTATCTAAAGGCTTTGGAATTTCTTCTGTCCCTTGAGGGAAATGACGTATTACGCGTCATTTGCATATCAGGAAAAATCACGCTGAAAATGGTAGTTGTGTGTGTGTGTGTGTGTGTGTGTGTGTATGTGTCCCTTTAGATAAACTGTAGAATGTTCGGTTAGTGAGTAAGAGAGAGAGAACATATATTATTGAAGAGGCGGTGAATGGTTTGCATAGAGAGAGAGAGAGAGAGAGAGAGAGAGAGAGAGAGAGAGAGAGAGAGAGAGAGAGATTAATTATAGCAGTGAATATATATATATATATATATATATATATATATATATATATATATATATATATATATATATATATATATATATATATATATTCTCCTCCAGCCAGCTTAATGACCTTAGCCGCCAACATACACACAGGGGAGGATAATCACCAGTCATACAGCTTGCATGCAATGCAGCTTAGCATACTCCACTGTCGTCATCCACCACCACACTACGACCACCACGCCTCATCAAGGCTCGTTCACTCTGCTCCAAGTGATGATACCACGGGGGATTCTCACACTAGAGGTGATTCTTACATTAGGGGTAATTCTCACACTAGGGGTGATTCTCACACTAGGGGTGATTCTCACACTAGGGGTGATTCTTACATTAGAGGTGATTCTTACATTAGAGGTGATTCTCACACTAGAGGTTATTCTTACACTAGAGGTGATTCTTTCATTAGAGGTGATTCTCACACTAGGAGTGATTCTCACACTAGGAGTGATTCCCACACTAGAGGTGATTCTCACACTAGAGGTGATTCTCACGCTAGGGGTGATTCTTACATTAGAGGTGATTCTTACATTAGAGGTGATTCTCACACTAGAGGTTATTCTTACACTAGAGGTGATTCTTTCATTAGAGGTGATTCTCACACTAGGAGTGATTCTCACACTAGGAGTGATTCCCACACTAGAGGTGATTCTCACGCTAGGGGTGATTCTCACATTAGGGGCGATTCTTAGATTAGGGGTGATTCTCAGACTCGGGTCGATTTTCATACTTCAGAAGATTCTCCTGCTATGATCGATTCTTACACGAGAGACGATTCCCCCACTGCAGGCAGTTCTAATTCTTGAGAAGATTCTCGCGTTAAGAATGAATGATTCACGCCCTAAAGACAGATCTAACACTACAGGTGATTCTTATGTTACAGGAGAGTCTCACAGTATAGACGATTCTCATACTACCGTGATTCTCATACTTGAGCACGATTGTACGTCCCTTGAGCACGACGGTACGACCCTTGAGCATACCGGTACGACCCTTGAGCACGACGGTACGACCCTTGAGGACGCTGGTACGACCCTAGAGCACTACGGTACGACCCTTGGGTATGAAAGCCAAATCTTTGACCTGACTCTTACGGGTCAAATCAAAGGCCAGGACATCACACTCGAGGGTCGTACCGTCATGCTCAAGGGTCGTACCGTCGTGCTCAAGGGTAGTATCGTCATGCTCAAGGGTCGTATCGTCGTGCTCAAGGGTCGTATCGTCGTGCTCAAGGTTCGTATCATCGTGCTTAAGGGTAGTACCGTCGTGCTCAAGGGTCGTACCGTCATACTCAAGGATTGTACCGTCGTGCTCGAGTCGTACCGTCGTGCTCAAGAGTCGTACCGTCATGCTCAAGGTTCATACCGTCGTGCTCAAGGGCCGCACCGTCATGCTCAAGGGTCGTACCGTCATGCTCAAGGGTCGTACCGTCATGCCCATGGGTCGTACAGTCAAGTTCAAGGAGATATGGACAATTACACACCCATTAGACGAACCTAAACTCGGGTGTAATTGTTCTGATTTCTTAATAAAAAAAAAAGAAGAAAATAAGGATTTCCTATTTAACCTTAAAATGCGGCCAAAGGCTTTGCATATGCAGTTCATATAACCATTGATAATAACATTACTGATTTGCATAATGGCATTAATTATCCCAGTTAATGAACAGGAGAATCACTCCCACGTTAACAAAAGAGTATGGATGCATAAAACAAAAGATTATTCCTTTTTTCTATTTTTTTTGTCATATTTTTTTTCTATCACTCAGAATGATGGTGACGAACATGTAACGCTGAACAGTGATGGTGATATGACCAGAGAGTACTGTGAACATGTCACACTCAGAATAATGGTGACATGACCAGAGAGTACTGTGAACATGTCACACTCACAGTGATGGTGATATGACCAGAGAGTACTGTGAACATGTCACACTCAGAATAATGGTGACATGACCAGAGAGTACTGTGAACATGTCACACTCACAGTGATGGTGACATGACCAGAGAGTACTGTGAACATGTCACACTCACAGTGATGGTGACATGACTAGACAAACGTGAACATGAAACATTTAGAATGATGGTGACATGATGGTTTGGTGAAGAAAGATGAGGTGATGAAAGCCTTAGGTAAAATGAGATGTGGCAAGGCGGCTGGAGTGAATGGTATTGAATAGTATTACCAAACACAAGGACCCATCAGAATACACTTAACCGAATACTAGATAAATTGAAACCCAATATTCTTTTTTCCCCTCATTAAATCTTCAGCAAAAAAGGGAGGAATTCGCTGGCTACGTGATATTCTTCAGCAATAATGGAGGAATTCGCTTGCTACGTGATATTCGATGTTATATTTATAACTCTCGAATGCAGTTCATTTTGGCACGGAATACTCATTTATACGAGGATACAATACGCCACACTCATTACCCTGCTTGATAATGGAGGCCATCAAGTGATATATGCTCGACCTCTTTAATTACATTGGTTGTTAAATGTAATGATCGAAGCATCGTACACCCTCCTTCTTTTGCTCCTATGGTTTCTCTCGGGGAAATGATGTTCACCTCAACGGTTGAACACTATGGGAGGGGGGGGGGGGGGTAGAAAATGGGATGGTGGTGGCTGAACACTAGGGGGGGGGGGGAAAGAAAATGGGCTTATTGTAGAAAATGGGTTTGGTGGGTGGCTTATGGTAGAAAATGGGGTAATGATGGGTGAATTATGGTATAAGATGGGGTAATGGGTGGCTTATGGTAAAAAATGGGATGATGGGTGGCTTATGTTAGAAAATGGAGAAGTTGATTATGGCTTTTGGTGGAGTAAGCTTGGAAAAGAGGCCCCCCCACCCCACGACCATCCCCCCAGTCCTAATAGGTCTGCCCCTGCCTCTGCTCTCCCCAGGCTCTCCCCTGCCCCTCTTCTTCCCCACCCCTGCCCATATCACCCCATGGCTCCCATCTCCCCATCCTCCCCAATTCTTTCCCTGCCTCTCTTCTCCCCATTCCACCCCGGATCACCCCATGGCTCTATTCTCACCACTTCTCCCCAGATCACCCCATGGCTCTATTCTCCCCGTCCTCACTAGGTCTCCCTCTGCCTCTCCACGCCCCATTCCTCTCCAGATCACCCCACATCTCTTCTCTCCCCTGTCCAACCAAGGTCTTTCCCAGCC
Source organism: Panulirus ornatus (assembly GCF_036320965.1). Taxonomy (NCBI): domain Eukaryota; kingdom Metazoa; phylum Arthropoda; class Malacostraca; order Decapoda; family Palinuridae; genus Panulirus; species Panulirus ornatus. Next base: position 55,893,885 of record NC_092234.1, on the reverse strand, counting down.
TCTCATCTCCCTAGGTCTCCCCAACCTCTCCTTACTCATGACTCCCCGCTACCTCTCTTCTCCCCAGGTCTCCCTTGGTCTCTTCACTCCCCAGGCCTTCCCCTACCTCTCCTCTCCCCAGGTATCACTAGGTCTCTCTTCTCCCCAAGCCTTCCCCCTACCTCTCCTCACCCCAGGACTCCCCCTACCTATCTTCTCCCCAAGTCTCCCTTGGTCTCTCCACTCCCCAGGACTCCCCCTACCTCTCCTCTCCCCAGGTATCCGTAGATCTGTCCTCTCCCCATCCTCCCTAGGTCTCTCCTCTCCCCATCCTCCCAGGTCTCTCCCCATCCGCTCTAAGTCCGCAGCCTCCGCTACAGCTTGACCTCTCATCCCACAACAACATTTCAGGGCCCGTCGTATATTGCCCTCTCCTAACGTCCCTGGGACCCAGGCGGCTCCAGGCACCATCTGCTCTTGAGAACGGGAACCGTCTGGTGCCATCTGCGGCCAGGAGGAAGCCCCTGGTGCCATCTGCGGCCGGGGAACGTGGGCAGGTGACATCTCACACCAGCTGAGATTGGGAGGGAGTGTCTCTGGCACCATCTGTGGCTACAGGTAGGATGTCTAACCATCTGGGGCTAGGAGGTGATATAGCACCATCTGTGGCTGAGAGGGGGAATGTTTTACCATCTGTAGTCAGAAGAGAAGTGTCTACTACCAACCATGGTCGAGGGGGGGGGGGGGGGTCTGATACTCCCTGTGGCCAGGAAGAGAACCATCTGTGGCCAGGAAGAAGGTTTCTCACCATCTGTGGGTAAGAGAGGGGCGTCTTATACCTTCTGTGGCCTGGAGGTGAGCCGGGAAATGGGCATTCTGTAATACCATGTCCTCTTACCATAGTGATATATGTATATATATATATATATATATATATATATATATATATATATATATATATATATATATATATATATATATATATATGTGTGTGTGTGTGTGTGTGTGTGTGTGTGTGTGTGTGTGTGTGTGTGTGTGTGAGCGAAATATGTGTACGAGAGATGCATATAGCATGCGTAAGGTAGGAGGTGGGCAAATTTGAGAGTAGTAAGTGGTGGGATGAAGAAGTAAAATTCTAAGTGAAAGAGAGAAGAGAGATATATGGGCGATACTGATAGAGAAGTGCAATTGACTGGGAGATGTATAAGAGAAAGCGGCAGGAGGTAAAAGAGGAAGGTGCAAGGGTTGAAAAATAGGGCAAAAAAGAGTTAAGGTGAGCGAGCATCAATAAACTTTTGTGAGAATAAGAAGTTTTGGAAGGAGGTAAGTAATGTGCGGAAAAAACAACAATAGAACTAATGGGCACCTTGGTGAAAAACTGCTGCATGTGTTTGATGATATGGTGGCAGGTGTAAGTTGTCTGGTTCGTAAGCGATGTGAGAGTGGTTTGGTGAAGAAAGATGAGGTGATGAAAGCCTTAGGTAAGATGAGATGTGGCAAGGCGGCTGGAGTGAATGGTATTGAAATTGAATTAACCAAGAGATTAGGTGACTGCGTTGCTTCTGATTAGTTAGTATTTTCAGTGTACATATTGATCATGGTGAGGTGCCTGAAGAATGACGGAATACATGTATAGTGCCATTGTGTAAAGACAAACGGGTTAAAGGTGAATGTTCAAACCACAGAGGTGTAAGTTTGTTAAGTGTACCTGGTAAATTCTACCGAAAAGCAGTGATTGAGAAGGTGAAGGCATGTGCAGAGCATCAGGCTGGGGAGGAACAGTGTGGTTTCAGAAGTGGTAGAGGATGTGTGGATCAGATGTTTGTTTTATAGAGTGTGTGTGAGAAGTGCTTAGGGAAATAGATGGATTTGTATGTGGCATTTATGGATCTGGCGATAGCACATGATGGGGTTGATAGAGATGATTTGTGGTATTAATGGTGTGGGAGGAAATCTGCTAGAAGCAGTGAGAAGTTTTATGAAGGGTGTAAGGCTTGTACGAGTAGTAATAGAGGAAAGTAGATGGTTCCAAGCGACAAGCGGTCTGTGGTAAAGATGTTTGATGTCATCATGGCTGTTAAATCTGTTTATGGATGGAGTGGTGAGAGAGGTAAATGCAAGAGATTTGGAAAGAGGGCAAGTATGCAGTCTACTGGGGATGAGCAGGGATGAGGGAGCCTTGGAAGTGAGTCAGTTTTTGTTTGCTGATGATACAGCAAATAGAAACTGCAGATAGAAACTGCAAAATTTAGTGACTGAGTATGGAAAAGTGTGTGACAGGAGGAAGATGAGAGTAAATATAAATAAAAGCGATGGTATTAGGTTTAGCAAGGTAGAGGGACAGTTTAGATAGGGGTGTTTATTTGAATGTAATGAATTTGCAAAAAGTGAATTGTTTTAGATATCTGGGAGTGGACTTGGCAGCGAATAGAACCATGGAAGTGGAAGTGAGTCATAGGATGGGTCCTAGGAGCAGTGAAGACTGTGTGGAATGAGAGGTTGTTATATGGGAGGGCGAAAATGGGTATGTTTGAAGGCATAGTAGTTCCAAAAATGCTATATGGATGCAAGGTATAGGGTATGGATGTGCGGCGGAGGGTGAATGTGTCGGGAATGAGATGTTTGAGGACAATATGTGGTGTGAGGTGGTTTGATCGACTCAGTAATGAAAGGGTAAGAAACAGCTGTGGTAATGAAAAGATTGTGGTTGAGAGAGCTGAAGAGGGTGTGTTTAAATGGTTTGGACATATGGAAAGAACGAGTGAGGAAAGATTATTAACGAAGAGGATTTATGTGTCTGCGATGGAGGGTACAAGGAAGGTGAAAGGCATGCACACGATAGAGTGAATTTGAACTATGTGGTATACAGGGGTCGACATGCTGTCAATGGACTGAGCCAAGGCATGTGATTTAGCCGGGGAAACTATGAAAATGCCTGTGGAGCTTAGCTGTGGACAGACAGCAATGGTTTTGTTGCATTGCACATGACACCTAGAGAATGAATGTGAGCGAATGGGGTCTTCCCTCGTATGTTCCTGGCGCTACTTTTTAGACACGGGAAACGGGGATCAAGTACTGAAAAATACAGGATGAGGTAAAGGAGGACCAGGTTGTATGCTATCATGCAACTCCATTAGAACAATTTAATCTAAGAGCAAAACTCGGGTAATATATTTTGCTGGAGCACGGCAGGAGCGGACCTTTCCCTCTCCCTGCTCACTCTCCCTTACCCACTCTCCCCTCACGTCCCTCTCCTGCTGTCGCTCCCTCCCCCCTCCCTTGCTTCAGTCCCTGCCCCCCCTCCCTCCCCCTACCACCACCAGCTTCGCTAATCACTGTTACTCAGCAATTTGTATTGACCAAAATAGCCCCCCTCACTCCCTAGGCTCCCCCCCCCCCCACACACACACAAAGGAGTGTCACTCCCCTTCAGTAAAATTCTGACCAAGCTGAGTAAGTAGAAAGTTGGGTTATGTTTCTCAAGGTCATTCTGGAGAGAGAGAGAGAGAGAGAGAGAGAGAGAGAGAGAGAGAGAGAGAGAGAGAGAGAGAGAGAGAGAGAGAGAGAAGAGAGTGTGTATGTGAGAGTGTGTATGTGTGTGTGTGTATGTGTGTGTGTGTGTGTGTGTGTGTGTGTGTGTGTGTGTGTGTGTATTAAACACACACACACACACACACACACAGACACACACCCACCCACACATACACACACACAAACATTCACTCACTCACTCTTCTCTAGTTCGTACTACCCACCCACCATCTTACGAGTTCCGTACGAGGAGACGTTGCTAAGCTGGCTGGGCTGGCGCACACGTCTCCCTCACCACACGTCTCGCTTGATGAATACCACCACCGCGCCTCCGTCTGGCCTTGCGCTCATTAAATGATTACCCTGTTTTTCTTGGGATGGCTTCAACCATATATCAGCTTTCCCTTTGATATTTCCGAGGCCATGCCATATATATATTTCTTATTTCTCCTGGTGGTACAATAAAAAGGTCTTCCTCAGCAGAGTTCTGGTTTTGATCCATCTCTCATTGGTATATATTTTGTGGTGTTTTTGCTGACTTAACAACACTGTGTCGTCCTTGTTGTGTGGCTTTACCGTGCGAGGACTGAGCCTTAGAGGGAATATCCTCACTTGGCCTCCTTCTCTATTCCTTCTTTTGGAAAATTAAAAAACCGGAGGGAAGGATTTCCAGTCCCTTGCTCCCTCCCCTTTTAGTCGCCTTCTACGACACACAGGGGAATACGTGGGAAGTATTCTTTCTCCCCTATCCCCTGGGATAATATATATATATATATATATATATATATATATATATATATATATATATATATATATATATATATATATATATATATATATATATTGTGTAGCCTCGCAAGATAGTTCAATGTGTTCCATTATGTGATTTATGTTTGCTAAAGTGCTTCAGAATCATTCTAAACTTGTTTAATTGTGACGCTTTGGTTAGTGGGCAAGAGCAAGGCAGCACTCAATTTGGTCTCTTTATGTACAATTCTAACATTTGCATTGAACGTTTTCTCTGTCTTATAGTGAAGATATTCATCACTTAGCTCAATAGTGTTATCACTTCCCTGCAAAGTACAAAGAAATACAAGCAGTTAACAGACCACACAAGCAGTTAAGAGACCAATGAGGGTCCGTTCGAGGGTATTTGTTCTAGCGGATGAGATCAGAGCCACAAAGTTACCATCGTGGTATGAGTCGTGAAGAAACAGATGACGTAAGGGTACAATACCTGTAGACTTTGCAACTCCGGAAGACGTAAATCATGTTCGGTCGTGAACTTGAGCTGTGGTCTGTTCTTAGACGTATCTATATTTCTTTCTCCTTCTCTAATGCCTTAGTATTTGCTTAATGTTGATGATTATCTTGAAGATAAAAGTATTTCGCCTCATTCAATGTAAACAGTTGTTCCTTATGTTTTATTTATCGTTTTGTTACTCTTGCAGAAGCTTTTACTATGTGTGAGATCAGCCTAATTAGCCTACACCGCTTAGGTGTTAAATCCTCCTTTGTGTAGTGGGATTACCTATGCTATTTAGTGTATGTTTGCCATTTTCTTTGCCTCAAGACTTTTCGTGATTTTTGCTGCGTTTTTTTTGTCTTCTTTATGAAGATGGCTGGGACTCCAATTGCTGTCGAGAGGTGAGTTCTCTCCAGGCTCATCAATTGTGTTGCTCATATCATCTCTGTGTCTGTGATTGCGTTGTCATCGTAATGTTTAAGCAACTCATCATCTACTTTCTACCTTGCATTTTGACCTGGATACTTATCTGTAATGTTTGATTGATTTCCTTCGTATCTCCTTAGGGTGAGTTCCGCATTTCTCCTACTGTAAGCGATTGACTGTCTGATCTGCTAATATTTATTGCTTTTTCTTCTTTGTTCATGTAAGCGAATACTAACTTCAGGTTTTGTATATCTCTCTCTTCCTTCAGTTGTACTTCTCTTCTGTGGCATTTCATTATTTTCTCATCAGCCTTATTTCCCTTCTCATCAAGTTCTTTTATTCTTTCTTCAACTATTGTTAACTTCTTTTCCTCTCTTTCCACGCTCTTCTTTTACTCTTCCACCGTCTTCTGTCTTTTGGTATCTACGTCTTGCACCATTCCTATTTCTGATTGATTTAGTGTCTTATTCTTTCATAGAATATTTTCTTGTTTTCCATTGTCATCATGAATGAAGATCTCGTTCTAATATGTATTCAAAATCGGTTCATTGATTAATTTCCGATTTATTTTTTTTAGTTAAATTTCTTGTCATATCCTTCTTTCATCTTCGATTGCAGAGACCATGTTCACAATCATTTATTTCCACACTGTATGCTGTAATCTCTTGCATGATATTATTATCTGATGTAGCCTATATCATTCACTTCTACATCTATGAACAACACTATATATTTTATAAAGATAAGGTCTATCGTGTTGTTTCCTCTTGTCCGTCTTTATTGTATCCTTACGAGGTTCAGTGACTCACAAAGATTGACTAACTTTTGCAGTTTTTCATGAGCTCAGCCATTATTCTTTTACTATAGATATATAGCATCCTCTTTATTCTCTGTCTCTTTCCTGGAATCAAAGTTAAACTTGACCCCTTGCTATAATTATTTAGTCATATAACGTTGATTTGGGCGATGTGTACTTCTAAATTGTGTTATTGGTTGGGCTGTCCACTGCATAATTCCATATCCATTTTGATTCATTACCTGCTTTCCTTCCAGCTTACTATGGACATATACCACTCCATCACCCTAGTTTATTTTGGTTCTGCTTGCTCTGAGCCGTCCATGATATTCTAAGTTTCTCTCATCTTTCTGTGTCTCACTGAGTCAAGTTTCTATGTTGTTGAGAACTGTTGTGTTGTCTTCAGTGCACTCAGTAATGTACTTTACTTTGATTCTAGTGTTGTCAGTTATCAGACTTTGTATATATTTACCTTATCTACCAAAGGTTCAGTCATCCCTCATTTTTCCTAAGCTGGGCTTCTGGTCTTCATGTATTTTACCGTCTGTTTTCCCATTTGGAGCTGGTTTATTTTTGATTCCCAAGAGGGTTCTTTTGTCTCGATCATGTTGTTTATATTCTCCAGTGTCCCAACCCCCATTTCAGCGAGACTTTCCTTGTTCGGTTCTCTTATGACAAAAAGAAAACGAGTTTCATTGGTCTGGTGGGTTTCTGTACCTGGTGGTTTTCTGTAACTGGTGGGTTTCTTCGTCCTCTTGGTCTCTTATTTTGATTTTTGTTAAATTCTTCACAGTCTTACCAACAGTGGTTCATGCCACCAATGTCCATTTTCCTCTCCTCCTTCCTGTATCTCCTGTAGTTTTCATCAAAAGCTTTTCATCTCTGGTTCACATCTAACTGTACGTGAATATTCATCTCTTGTGTCGATCTTGATTCTTCGTCCTCCCTGCATGTCAGTGTGACAGAATACTTACCGGAGTGGTGTTGGCTCTAGGGCTGTAAGTAACACCAGAGCTGCACCACTGGTGTGGATATATAAGTAACGCCAGTGGTACACCACTAGTACACCACTGGTGTGGATATATAAGTAACGCCAGTGATACACCACTGACATAGATATGTAACACCAGTACTACACCACTGGTATAAATACATAGAAAATAGGGAAAAGATGACAAAAACAAATTGGCCACATAGATATCAGATGTGATTCTACATAGACCCCGAGGGACACCATAGTAATGACACCACCAACACCACAGTAACACCACAAACACCACAGTAACACCACAAACACCACAACAGTACCAAGAACCACTACCATGACATACCACCAGCATCACAAACTACCATGACGACAGCAGCAGGTACCACATCGCCACCACCAGAGTCACATTGGTACCATCGAGATACCAGTGCCAGACTCCGCCTGCAGGAGGTTACACCACGAGTGAGGAGGTTTGGTTACATCCATGACCAGTGAACGAGGGGGGAGTACGGTGTCCGCGAAGAACTTCTCATTCCACAGGAATCCATCATTTCCCAGCCAATGGTTGTAACTTCGTGAAACGGGCCCTAGGGTTATATATATATATATATATATATATATATATATATATATATATATATATATATATATATATATATATATATATATATAGAATACAAGAAATCGAAATACAAGAAGGGGTAGAGTGATTTCCAGGTCCCCTCCCCCCCATCGTCTTTATGTAGAAGGGTGAAAAAGGGTATGTTGTATGTTGTATGTTGTATGGATGCGATACATGGGTTATAGATGAGGATGTGCTGAGGAGGGCGTATTTGCTGGAAATTCATTGTTTGAGGACAATATGTGGTGTGAGGTGGTTTGATCGAGTATGTAATGGAAGGTTAAGAGAGATGTGTGGTAATAAGAAAAATGTGGTTAAGACAACTAAAGAGGGTGTGCTGAAATGGTTTGGGCGTAGTATTGAAATGGTTTAGACATATGGAGAGAATGAGTGAGAAGAGGTTGACAAAGAGGATATATGTGTCAGGAGTGGAAGGAAGAAAGAAAAGGAGGAAACCAGATTGGAGATGGAAAAATGAAGTGAAAAATGTTTTGAGTAGTTGGGACCTGAACATGCAGGAGGGTGAAAGGCGTGCACGGGATAGAGTGAATTGGAATGATATCGTACACAGAGGTCGAAGTGATGTCAGTTGACTGAACCAGGGCATGTGAAGCGTCCGGGGTAAACCATGGAAAGGTCTGTGGAGCCTGGGTGTGGATAGGGAGCTGTGGTTTCGGTGCATTACACATGAGAGCTAAAGAATGGGTGTGAACGGATGTGCTGAAATGGTTTGGGCGTAGTATTGAAATGGTTTAGACATATGGAGAGAATGAGTGAGAAGAGGTTGACAAAGAGGATATATGTGTCAGGAGTGGAAGGAAGAAAGAAAAGGAGGAAACCAGATTGGAGATGGAAAAATGAAGTGAAAAATGTTTTGAGTAGTTGGGACCTGAACATGCAGGAGGGTGAAAGGCGTGCACGGGATAGAGTGAATTGGAATGATATCGTACACAGAGGTCGAAGTGATGTCAGTTGACTGAACCAGGGCATGTGAAGCGTCCGGGGTAAACCATGGAAAGGTCTGTGGAGCCTGGGTGTGGATAGGGAGCTGTGGTTTCGGTGCATTACACATGAGAGCTAAAGAATGGGTGTGAACGGATGCGGCCTGTTTCCTTGCTCTAACTTACTGACGCAGGAAACGGTAGACAAGTATGATAGAAGATATGAATATGTATGATAGCTAGCTAGATAGATAAATGATAGACAGATAGATCATATACATAGATTTAGGAAATATAGCATAACAAAACACCGTGGACTCTAAGTTAGCCCAAACTCCAAAAACAAATTGATGTGTTTTGCCTTTTATATTTTAGATTAAGCGCGAGCCGCACAATATGCCTCGTCAGCTGACGCCACAAGAACACAAGTGGCTCGTGGAAGCCTATTTAGAAAGTTTTGGCTGTAAAAAGCGTTAACCCACCCACCCGGGGTCGAGGCAAAGTCTCGCCAACGATACCCTGGCGAGATCCACCAAACCCCAGGATGAACCTGGCGTCTAAGCCTTATAAGAATTTGACGTTAAGCTCTTAACAAAACGATGATAACACCATGAGGTGGTTCCAGCGGGAGGGGGGCTCTCACATGGTTCCCTCACCAGACGTAAGCGTTGTGAGGCGTGTCTGGCGGCCATTCTCCACGAGAAGCAAGAAACTCCATCGCATTAGACTTAAGTCATCGAAGCTTTTTTTTTCTCTCTTTTTTCTTTCTTTTTTTTTTCTAAAGTGAAGCTTCGAACCCTGACGGAGAGTGTCTCGCTGAAGAGGCCCCCAGAGGACTCTCGGCTGCGTGCCGGGGGGGAGTGAGGACGCAGGGACACCAGCGGATGTAGAGATAAACAGATTAATTGACTCCACGGGACAGTGTGTGTGAGAGAGAGAGAGAGAGAGAGAGAGAGAGAGAGAGAGAGAGAGAGAGAGAGAGAGAGAGAGAGAGACTGACTCAGAGAATCATGGAGAAAGAACGCGTCCCCCTTTGCTCAAGGTGGGAGTGTGTGTATTCCAACACCATCTCACTGAGGTTGGACTTCTTGCCACAAACGGAAGGGAACCTTTTCTCGAACTCACATGACAGACGATATTTGGCTCCTGTGTGAGAGTGTGTTATCTAGGAGTCATTCAGAAGGAAAAGAAGGCCGGTAGTTGTGGCGTCTCTCGTGGCAATATTCTCATCTTGTAATACCATTGTTCCTATCGATTCAGTCTCGCTTGGGTAGTGACTCCCCATTACCTGACACGGTCCCAGGATTCAGCCATGTGTGACGTCTTTATTTAAAGTTCTTGACAGATAAAGTGTTCCCCCGGCCGCCTCTCTCTCTCTCTCTCTTCCTCTTCTGGTCAATTTGAGAGTAAATGCAATTTCTGAAAGTAGTCATATCTCCCCCCATCATTTTTCTTGTGGTGGAAAGCGTAATTCAAGGAAAGAAATTCCTTTTTAAAAGGAATGTAGACTATTTATTCTGCAAATGCTTCGTTGAAACTAATGTCTCAGCCCGAATTATAACGTTGGAAGTAAACAAAATGTTACTCCAGTGAACTTTAACGTCACATTTTTGAAGATATGGTCTGTGGCTGGAGTCCCTTGCTTGAGGTTACGTCGCAAGAATAGAGTCACCGTTGGGCGAGGTTGTATGTTCGTCATGTCGACGCAACAGGGAACCGTCTCATCAAAGACCTTTTCGCTTCAATGGAGTGCATCCTGTCCCTGCTACTAAGTGTAGCGCAGCCATGGAGCCGAAGGAGCTCCTGGATAAGGGATCCTGGGGTAATTCACTGGATATATATATATATATATATATATATATATATATATATATATATATATATATATACTCACCACCGCTCCTCATTCAGTAGCCTTTTCCAGTGTCAAAGTCGTTCAAAAAGCCAGTGTTATGAGCAGAAGAGAATCCCACATGAAACTGATAAAACACGCTGAAATGCTCAATATCTAATATTGCCTCTTCACCCACTGAACAGCTGATAGCGTTGCCAAAAATGTGACTTGGTGGGCAGTGCGCACCAACTCTTATGCAGCAGCCCCTTGCGTGTGCACACTCGCTCTGGCGTCATTTCTTTCGCAGGTCAGATGTGCCGCGATGGCTTAGCCTTTTTGGCCCGAGCCTTAACAGTCATCATATCCAAGGGCTGGACCTCAGCGTTCAATTGGTCGTACCGTAGTGGTCCGCACGAGAACGGCCAAGAAGACCAGTTGCTTGAGCAGTAGTGTGTGTGTGTGTGTGTGTGTGTGTAAGTTCTTCAAGGGGGGAAATTTACGTCTAATCAGTTTTTCCTTGGTTTCAACCTGCATATTAATTACGTCGCTAATTCAGTTAATCCTAAGACAAAGAGGCGGTAACAACGTAGTACTCCTAGACCACAGCCCATCCTACCGTCATAACCCTTATGCTCTTATACCTTAAGGTTTAAACTCAAGCGTTAAGCCACGGAAAGGTTATGCCTTCAGTAATGCCCGGCTGTTGTTGTGGGACGTAGTACCGATCATGGCCGCTAGAGGCACTTCGGTTTGTTTTCTTCCTCCTCCTCCTCGCCTTTGCCTGCGGTATTTTGCAGCCGAATTTTTTTTTTTATAAGCTTTTATTAATGATAATAGTTGTGGGTCACGGAATAAGTGTCACCGAAATTAGTTTAATTACAAAAATGATCATGATAGTACAGTGTAGCCAGAACCGGCTAGTACAGGTGTAGCCAGAACCGGCTGGCGACACATTTCTCATATCCTTATTACAGTCAGTTTTTTTTTTTTTTTTTTCTTCCCCCAGCGCGAAACTTTTACTTCTTTAGGAAGGCTGTATCATGCGTTCAACCAGCAGCGTCTCTTCTGTCAGTGATGAAAAAGAGAGGGCAGGATATCCTCTGCTTTAGACTGAGGGAAGGGAGTTCCCCCCCCTCCCTGTAAAAGAAAAGGTTAGGGGGTTTCCTTTGTACGTGAAAGAAAGGGAATGTTTAGTCTGCGTGTGAAAGAAAGGGAGAGGGTTTCCTCCCAGGCAGAAGAATGCGAAGGGATGTCCTCTATACGTAACAGAAAATGGAAGAAGTTTGCAATGTGGTTGTTGAGGGAGTAGTGATGGAGATGTTCACTGCAGTGGTTGTTGAGGGAGTAGTGATGGAGGTGTTCACTACAGTGGTTGTTGAGGGAGTAGTGATGGAGATGTTCACTACAGTGGTTGTTAAGGGAGTAGTGATGGAGGTGTTCACTACAGTGGTTGTTGAGGGAGTAGTGATGGAGATGTTCACTACAGTGGTTGTTGAGGGAGTAGTGATGGAGATGTTCACTGCAGTGGTTGTTGAGGGAGTAGTGATGGAGGTGTTCACTACAGTGGTTGTTGAGGGAGTAGTGATGGAAGTTTATACAGTGGCAACTGAGGGAGTAGTGATGGAGGTTTTGGATATAAGAAAAAAGGTTGTGATGGTTGGGTTGTTGAGGGAGATTTTAAGAGGAGGAATTAGATAGTGGTTTTGAAAGGTCTTGATAATTGGGATGGAGAAACGTTTTTTTCCAGTGGATGTCTAGGAAGGTTACTGATGGGAATTTACATAGTGGCGTTGGATGAAATCTTAAAAAAAAAAGAATGATTGAGGTTGTTGAAGGAGGATTTGAAGCGCGTGGTTGGAAGAGGTGAATAAAAATGAAAAAAAAAATATATGTGGCGCGGTTTGGGAGTTGGAAAATTATTTTGAATAGCTAGATTGGAAAGGCTGGGAAGTTAGCGAGGGTTAGGGAGGGAAAACATATGAATATGAGGCTGGTGCTGTGATATACTGTGAGGGTATGAGGCTGAGGTTGTGATGTGCAGAGAGGGGTTATGAGGTTGAGGTTGTGATATGCAGTGAGGGGTTATGAGGTTGATGCTGTGATATGCAGTGAGGGGTTATGAGGTTGAGGTTGTGATGTGCAGTGAGGGGTTATGAGGCTGAGGTTGTGATATGCAGTGAGGGGTTATGAGGTTGAGGTTGTGATATGCAGTGAGGGGTTATGAGGTTGATGCTGTGATATGCAGTGAGGGGTTATGAGGTTGAGGTTGTGATATGCAGTGAGGGGTTATGAGGTTGAGGTTGTGATATACAGTGAGGGTATGAGACTGAGGTTGTGATATGCAGTGAAGGGTTATGAGGCTGAGGTTGTGATATGCAGTGAAGGGTTATGAGGCTGAGGTTGTGATATGCAGTGAAGGTTTATGAGGCTGAGGTTGTGAGATGCAGTGAGGGGTTATGAGGCTGAGGTTGTGATATGCAGTGAAGGGTTATGAGGCTGAGGTTGTGATATGCAGTGAGGGGTTATGAGGCTGAGGTTGTGATATGCAGTGAAGGTTTATGAGGCTGAGGTTGTGATATGCAGTGAGGGGTTATGAGGCTGAAGTTGTGATATGCAGTGAGGGGTTATGAGGTTGAGGTTGTGATGTGCAGTGAGGGGTTATGAGGTTGAGGTTGTGATGTGCAGTGAGGGGTTATGAGGTTGAGGTTGTGATATACAGTGAGGGTATGAGGCTGAGGTTGTGATATGCAGTGAAGGGTTATGAGGTTGAGGTTGTGATATGCAGTGAGGGGTTATGAGGTTGAGGTTGTGATATACAGTGAGGGTATGAGGCTGAGGTTGTGATATGCAGTGAGGGTTATGAGGATGAGGTTGTGATATGCAGTGAGGGTTATGAGGTTGAGGTTGTGATATGCAGTGGGGGTTATGAGGTTAAGGTTGTGATATGCAGTGAGGGGTTATGTGGCTGAGGTTGTGATATGCAGTGAGGGGTTATGAGGTTGAGGTTGTGATGTGCAGTGAGGGGTTATGAGGAGGAGGTTGTGGCATACAATGAGGCTAATGTTGACATTGTAGCTGGGAGAGTTGGCAAGTGAGAGGAGAATGCTCTCACTTCCAGGTTTTCGTGGCTCTGTTGACACCCACAACATACACCCCAAATAAGGACCCCCCCAAGAAAAACAGGGGGGGAAATATACCCGGATAACTTCCCCCCCCCCCCCCTGAGAAGCAGATCTCCTTCCCTTACCAGCCCCCCACTATCCCTTCTCCTATTCTGGTGACCTATTCCTCCTCCGATTTTTCTCTTCTCCATCCTTCGACCTCTTACCCTTCTTCCACTCCCCTCCCTCTCATTTTCTTTATCCCTGTTTTCTTATAAATCTTACCCCGAAGCACCCTGCATCTCATTTTCTTCGATCGCCTTCACTTAATCAGCGGATTTTTCCCGTTAATCCACCCCGTTTTCTTTGCCACACCTTTCTTCCTGCCTCTTATTTTCTCCATACTTCCTACTCTTCCTCAATTGTCTCTTCTCTCCTCCCTCCTTCTCTCCCTCATGTTTATAGCTCCTTACACCAGTCATGGACCCCTCTCATCACACCTCTCCATTCCCGATTCTCCTCTACGTTACTTATATTCTCATCAGCTTTTCATATGAGCCTTTCTCCTTCCCCTCCCTGTCTCATCTACTGGTCTTCATTATTTTCTTTTCTGTCATCCTCATTATCATCATCATCATCATCATCATCATCATCTTCTTCTTCTTCTTCTTCTTCTTCTTCTTCTCTTATTTTCTTTTTCCTTTTCTCTTTTTTTCTTTTTCTTCTTTATCTTCTTTCCCTTTCTCCTCCTCCTCCTCTTCTTCCTCCTCCTCCCCCTCCTCTTCTTCTTCTTCTGCTTCTTCTTCTTTTCCTCTTCCTCCTCCTTCTCCTCTTCCTCCTCCTCCTCCCTTCCTCGCTTCTCGACCCTTCCCCCTCCCCTTCCCCCTTCCTCCTCCTCCTGCATTCGCTGTCACAACAGCACTGTGGATCGAAGGCGTCCAGCTGGTGCCTCGAGTGATGGCCAGGCTGGGGGAGGGGGACCTGGCCCAACACACACACACACACACACACACATAGAGGATGGTCAATAGAATGAGTACCTAGCATCGACTAGGGTGTGTGTGTGTGTGTGTGTGTGCGTATACATACATAGAAGTAAAGACATGGTACATGTATACAAGGTTAAGAAGACGAGGCAACACGAGCGTAAACTCTTAACGACACAAATAGTAATGACAAATGGTCGTTACATGAGGCTCCATGTGAACCCACCCACCTAAACCACATAATTACTTTTCCCAACCTCAGTTCTAACTCCCCGGGACTCTACTTGTCTGGACCCTTTCTCTTTACGTCACTAAGTTAATCTGAAAACAACCCATTTAAACTCTCGTCTTAGTTTGATCTGAATTACCCACAGGGATTAAACTGATGTAAACATATCCGTTCGTATATCAAAAGTTTACTCTGAACTCCTCCGTCGAGAACTCCCATGGTCTTTCAGAACTCGCCCACTCAAACCCCAGCATTCATTTTCAACATGATTTCCCCCGGCCTCCTAGATCCCAAGACCGGTTCTGAACCCGCCCACCTGTGACTCTAATTTCATGTGGACCCGCCCAGTGAAACTTCTGATTTAGTTTGAACTCGCCCACCCAGGCCCCTTTAATCTAATCTCAGACCGCCCAACGAAACTCCTAATTCAGTCTGAACTCCTCCGTCCCAAACACCTTATTTCATTTCACCTCGTATACTCAAACCTCTTGTCTAACTTGAACTCATCCACCCAAACCCCCATATTTTATTCGAAGTCGCTCACCCAAACCCTTTACTTAACCACGTCGGCCGCAAACCCTTTAATATAGTTTGAAATCGCTCATCCGCACCTCATATTTGATCTGAACCCACCTACACGCACTCCTTACTGGATTTGAGATCGCCAATCCAAGGCGCTTCTCTGATGTGGACTCGCCCTCACACACAACTTTTAGATTAACTGATACAGGGAAGCTGTAGCGAGAGGCACGATATAATTGACTCTGTATTCCCAGGTGTCTTGTTGTTAGATGTTGTCTCTGACTCTTCCTTTTGCTTCGCTTTATATATAT
Source organism: Panulirus ornatus (assembly GCF_036320965.1). NCBI lineage: Eukaryota > Metazoa > Arthropoda > Malacostraca > Decapoda > Palinuridae > Panulirus > Panulirus ornatus. The sequence goes on along the minus strand of NC_092234.1, from coordinate 55,878,373 downwards.
ATGTATAAATATATATACATATATGTATTTCCCATTTCCCGCGTCGGCGAGGTAGCGTTCAAGAACACATAACAGAGCCTTAGGGAGAAAACTTCTCACTTGGCCCCCTTCTCTGTTCCTTCTTTTGGAAAAGTAAAATTACCAGCCGCACACTCCAACCTCTTTTAGTTACCTTCTACGACACGTAGGGCATACGTGGGAAATATTCTTTCTCCCCTATCCTCAGGGATTTCATATATATATATATATATATATATATATATATATATATATATATATATATATTATATGTAATTACCCATTTTACTGTATAGGGACGGAGTTTTACTCTCGTAGGTCACCATCTTTTGAACATTTTTTGTATCAGTCTATGTATGCTGTTGGCATTAATCAATTCCACAGTCGTTTTATTCCGTTCATCCAACACGCTTTTACCGCGAAGATATTTTTTTTTACTTATTCTTAACAAGTTTCTTGTCTGATTTCATCTTATACCCTCTTCATCGTCCACGTCATGGATCTGTTTTGAAAACTTATAGGTTGTGCTCAGGTCACCCCTTACTCTTCTCTCTTCGAAAGCAGGCAAATTCAAAGCCTCATGCCTTTTACCTGTGACTCAACTCTCTTAATTCTGACACCATCTTGATCATTCTCCTCTGGACCTTCTCTATCAGCTCCTTTGTACAATTGCTTCAGTAACGTAACGTGAGACGTACATTCTAATTATGGATGTCGGATATGGACAACTTGCTATGTGTGTGTGTGTGTGTGTGTGTGTGTGTGTGTGTGTGTGTGTGTGTCATTGGGTACAAGTGGTGTTCTTAATTGAAACGTCTTCCTAACTGCAATGGCATTTAATTACGATGACTTTTATTCTTATCTGACTAAGGTAACATGGCTGCTAATTAACTGGGTTACACTGAACTCCACCACACCATCCTAACAGGGAATGCTCAGGTTACCGCTCGTGTGCCAGTAACCGGACTGAACTATATATATGAGACTTCTGAACCCCGTGAGCACGACGGTACGACCCTTGAGCACGACGGTACGACCCCTGAGCGCGACGGTACGCTCCGTGAGCACGACGGTATGACCCCTGAGCACGACGGTATGACCCCTGAGCACGACGGTACGCTCCGTGAGCACGACGGTATGACCCTTTGACCACGACGGTACGACCCCTGAGTACGACGGTATGACCCTTAAGCGCGTCGGGACGACCCTTTAGCTCGATGGTACGACCCCTGAGCACAACGGTATTACGCTTGAGTACAACGATACGACCCTTGAGTACGACGGTGTGGTCGTTGGACTTCGACCAGTTAGACCATCAGTCTCGAAGGTCGTCCCATGATACCTAAGCTTAGGCCGTACCGTCATACTCAAAGGATCGCACCTTCATACCCAAGGGTCGTGCCGTCATACACTCAAGGGTCGTACCTTCATACTCAAGGGTCGTACCTTCGTAATCAAGGGTCGTACCTTCATACTCAAGGGTCGTACCTTCACACTCAAGGGTCGTACCGTCATACACTCAAGGGTCGTACCTTCATACTCAAGGGTCGTACCTTCGTAATCAAGGGTCGTACCTTCATACTCAAGGGTCATACCTTCACACTCAAGGGTTGTACCTTCATACTCAAGGGTCGTACCTTCATACTCAAGGGTCGTACCTTCGTAATCAAGGGTCGTACCTTCGTACTCAAGGGTCGTACCTTCATACTCAAGGGTCGTACCTTCGTAATCAAGGGTCGTACCTTCGTAATCCACGGGACCTCAAAGACTGATGGTGTCCTTTTAAATTACGATGGTCTTAATGAACGGGAGACGTTACACCTAATTACTATAAGTCATTAGCTCATAAAACTAATGACCAGTTACGAAAGTTCTTAATAGGAACATCTTTACAAGCCATACCTTTTATGTAAATCTTAATGATCCGTATCATTCTAATTTAATTACCCCTTCCCCCACCATGCTAATTACGGTACTATACTCATAACTGCCTCACACCCAAAGGAAGCAGCGACACGTGAGGCGAATTAATTGCCTATACACGTACAGCAGACAACCCTTCCTCTAATTTCTAAAAAAAAGAAAAAAAGGAAGTTAGAAAATTATGATTAATTAACGCTGGGAATCTCAGCAATACTAAAAGAAAGAGAGAGAAAAATAATCTCCATCCTCAGACCTGTTTCATTAATCTCTCTCTCTCTCTCTCTCTCTCTCTCTCTCTCTCTCTCTCTCTCTCTCTCTCTCTCTCTCTCTCTCTCTCTCTCCACACGGCGACATAAGAGCCAGTGAATCACTGCCGCTGCGTGCGGGAAACGACCAAAGTGGCCTCTTTTCTTCTCTCTCTTATAAAAAGAAAAAAAAGGGAGAAAAAGGACGAATATATACCCCATATTTCTCTCACCTACTTTTCTTTTCCCTTTATTTCTTTCCCTTTTCTTTTCGTACTGTTCTGTACTGTCCTTCCTCGTAGGGAATGTCTCATAGAGAACCACAATGGCGTTGGGAGCGGGCGGGGGTGGAGCGGGTAGCGGGCGGAGGGCGTGGGGAACAGGCGGAGGGCGGAGGCGGAGGAGTGTGCGGAGGGCATGGGGAGCGGGCGGAGAGCGTGGGGAGCGGGTGGAGGCAGGAGAGCGGACGGAGTTGTAACGGGCGGAGGGGCGTGGGGAGCGGGCGGAGGGGCGTGTGGAACGGGCGGAGGGGCGCGGGGAGCGGGAGGAGGTGGGGGGCGGGTGGAGGCGTTGGTGAGACTGCCGTGCGATAAACGGGAGGAGGATAATATACCGTTTTGGTCCCGACGTTCAAGTGTGGTGGGAGGAGTTTTGACAAACGTATCATCTGATGTGAGGAAAAGGAACAAATGTTGTAAAATATATATTAGTTGACGAAAGATAATGTGTAAATGATGTAAAAATGTATTATTTGATATAAGACACTGTGTAAATGATGTAAAAATGTATTATTTGATATAAGACACTGTGTAAAATATGTAGATTATAATGTATTATTTGACATAAGAATAGATGCAGATGATGTAAAAAAAATTTTTTTTAGATGTAAGAAAAGATGTAAACGGTGTAAACAGCGTATTATTTGATATAATAACATGTAAATAATGTAAAAGAATTGATTATTTAACATAATAGATGTAAATGGTTTAGAAATATATAATTTCACATGTGATATAACATGTTACCTATCGACATGGGCAGAGATGGTAAATGATGTAAAAAGTCTAATATTTCTCATGAGTAAAGGTGTAAAAGATGTAAACATATATCTTTTACCTACAGTAAACAAAACAAATTCTGCATATATATCCTTTTACGATAAGAAATAAGCATTATTATTATTATTATTATTATCATTATTATTATTATTATTATTATTATTATTATTATTATTATTATTATTATCAATTGTTATCTTTATTATTTTATTATTATTGTTATCATTATTATTATTATTATTATTATTATTATTATTATTATTATTATTATTATTATTATTACGTCATCATGCTTTAGCATATCGCATTTGTTCATTTTCAGTCCATCTATGCAATTTGTATTTTTCTCTCATATTAGAATGTTATTCTACGTTACGACAACCCACACGCACACACACACACACACACACACACACACACACACACACACACACACACACACACACACACTCTCTCTCTCTCTCTCTCTCTCTCTCTCTCTCTCTCTCTCTCTCTCTCTCTCTCTGTGAGGTGTAGTGGTTGACGTTACTGACCATGAATCAGCACAGACCAGACATGGACCGGACCCCCATGGTTCGAACTCTGGGCGTGGCAGTTAGCCCACACTCAACCCAAGTGTTCATCTATCCTTGGTGGCTGGTCAGTGAATGGGTATCTGGCTTAGGCTGGTCTGTGTGTGTGTGTGTGTGTGTGTGTGTGTGTGTGTGCATAGGAGTAAAGCAATACACTCAGTAAGACCCATACACCAAACAAATCTCCCACACTCACATCCCTATACACTTATCCCTAGAGCGTGTATACGCACTTTTCAGTTGATACAGGTAGTGAACACACTTCCCAGGCCTCTGTTCAATAGATTCTGTTCGACGCAACCAAGTCAACACACTCTGCAGCCCACGGTGTAATCCCTAACGATCTCCCATCGTTAGAGTGATGTGTTGTTTGGACATAGATGGTTCACTGCCCCCGTTATACTGATTCTGACACTTAGTCAGCCATATATATATATATATATATATATATATATATATATATATATATATATATATATATATATATATATATATATATATATTTATATATATATATTTTTTTTTTTCTTTCATACTATTCGCCATTTCCCGCGTTAGCAAGGTAGCATTAAGAACAGAGGACTGGACCTTTGAGGGAATATCCTCACCTAGCCCCTTCTCTGTTCCTTCTTTTGGAAAAAAAAAAAACTGGAGGGGAGGATATATATGTGTGTGTGTGTGTGTGTGTGTGTGTGTGTGTGTGTGTGTGTGTGTGTGTGTTGTATCTCTTCCTTTTTTTTCAATTCTTATTTCGGTTGATGTTTTCGCGTGTGGTATTGCAATATTGCATGTAAGAATGTTGCTGGTGTATGTATGTATGTATGTACGCATTTATGCAGTGATGTACCTATGTATGTATTCACTGTCCACCTGTCGAATTCTTTGTTATTCTCTCTCTCTCTCTCTCTCTCTCTCTCTCTCTCTCTCTCTCTCTGACCATCTCCACGCCATCGGCAGATCGCTACACGTATTTACTGCGTGTTATAGAAGGCGACTAAAAGGGAAGGGAGAGGGGGAACTGGAAATCCTCCCCTCCAGTTTTTAATTTTCCAAAAGAAGGAACAGACAAGGGGGCCAAGTGAGGATTTTCCCTCTATGGCTCAGTCCTCTGTTCTTAACGCTACCTCGCTAGCGCGGGAAATGGCGAATATGTATAAAAAAAAATATGTATATATAGGGAGAGAGAGAGAGAAAAGAGTGAGAGAGAGAGAGAGAGAGAGAGAGAGAGAGAGAGAGAGAGAGAGAGAGAGAGAGAGAGACCATCACCCCAGTCTTTTATTGTTATCATTTGTGATGGAGTGAATAAAATTCTTATGTGGTGATACTCTGTGTCCGCCAAACGCATAGCAAAGGTCATTGTTGCGGGAATGGAAGCATTTATCCCCTATTCCTCCAAGACGACCTCTTCTTCCAGTTCATGGTTCAACCGTTCCTGTTCTGAGGCCATCCAGGCAAGGGATCAGACATATCGTCCATGGAAAGATTCTCCTTCTTCTGACTCCTACTGTTCAGCTTCTAGTTCAGCCCGTAATAATTTCAAGTGCGTTATTCTTGAGGCAAAGCGTTCCTTCATTCAGAGGAAGTGTGATAACCTCTCCTCATCATCGACTGAGAGGTCTTTCTGGTCTTTAGCTTTGGGTATCTCTAACAACTTCTGTCGCTCTACCTTTCCTTCGCTTTTCCGTTCTGACGGTACAATGGCTGTCTCTCCCGTAGACATATCAACTCTTTTTAGTTCTCGTTCTCTTCTCACTCCACCTAGGATGACTTGAGCATTCCCTTGCCTTCCTGATGCCTCTGTGACCAATCCTTCGCCCATTTCCGTCATCTCATTTCGAAGTGTTCGAAAAGCGCGTCTCTCTGTGGACACAAGAAAGGCTTATGGTCCTGATGGCATCCAGCGCCGTGTATTCAGTGTGCCTCTGAAGTTGCAACTGTGGTTGTTCGTCTCTTCCGTTTCTGCTTAGAAACCAAAAGGTTTTCTCCTTCTTTGAAGCATTCATTGATACATCCCATCCGTAAGAAGGAAGACCGTTCTAACCCCTCTATCTATTGTCCTGTTGCTTTGACATCCACCATTCAACTTCCATAGCCTCAGACATCTTGAATCTAGGAGTGTTCTCTCTGTTCTCTGGCTTCCGCAAGGTAGGATCCACTGGTGATATTCTTCTTTACCTTAATACTATTTGGTCATCATCCATTAAAGATTTTTAGGAAATCGATGTAGTTGCCCTTGATATATCCAAACTCTTGACAGTGTGTAGCATCATCGGGTTCTCATCTCTAAGCTCCTCAGTTTTGCCTTCCATCCCTTACTTTGCTCCCTCATATCTAGTTTCCTCTCCGGCCGATCTATCAGCCTCTTCCCTTTCTCCATCAACAGCGATGTCCTTCAAGGTTTCGTCCTGTCTCCTACACTTTTTCCTCTTCTTATCAACGATTTCCTTTCTTGCACATTACAGATAACCAAATGCACTCACACGCTGACGACACAACACTGCGTTCATCCGCATCCTTCAATTCTGCTCTTTCTTCTGTCAGTCGATCTGCATCTCGTCTCGATGTCTCAGTATGGGTAGGTGAAATCTTGTGAAATTTACTGCCTCCGATACTCATTTTCTGCCCACCTCCTTATCGGAAATTCTTTTCTCCATCTGTGATTCCACCTCTTAAACTCAGTGAACATAACTGGTATCACTATAACATCAACATTGTATGGGAAACCCCACATTACGGAAATAGGTAAGCGTGCCTTTAAGAAAGTGGGAGTCCTCATTAGATGACGAAACTCTTATCTCTTCCGAACACTGGCTCCGTCCTTTGCATCGTTGCTTGATAGAGATGAGTTGAAAGTGGTCCGACTGATCAACTCTCCCAGGCTAACATAAAAATTTGACCCACATCCCCTGCGCGGCACTGTTGGTTCACTTTCCCTCTTCTATAGGTATTACTTGGTTTTTGCTCCCGAGAGTTGGCTGCTAGTGTGCTCCAACCACTAGCTAGACTATGCAATACTCGCCAAGCTGCTGCATCACATGATCGCTATGTGGCCGTTGGCAACTTAAGGGTGGGCCGTTTTGATAACTGTTTCTTTCCTTACACCACGAAGATTTGGAACTCTCTACTCTCTCGCGTTTTTCCAGTTACTGATCTAGCGCATTATAAAAGACAGGCTTTTTACCTTCATCAAAATTCGTAAATACTTTCCCTTTTTCCCTTTCCTGAACCCCTCTGTATTTCAATTAAGACTCGATCTTGATAGGACTTTAGTCTATGACTGGAGCTTCCAAGGCAAAGGAAAAAAAAGGAGTGTAGCGTGCATCAAGACTTTGGCATTATCAGTAGTTTAAGTAAATCTTCATTAACGAGACCGCCATCACGTCTGACGACAAAGTCATCAGTAGATACAGATGTTGTACACAAACAAACCATTTCCTGTCGACAGTATTGTTATTCCTGACTTCCTCCAACCCCCCCAATTCCCGCCTGGAATGGACCTATCCCAGTCTCCCTTCCACTTCCATCTGATTAGGACAGCCCCCTTCCCCCCCCCCCCCCTATCCCACTTTCTCCACTGGCAGGGCTAATTATATCTTTCCCACATAACCCTCTCCCATGGGGCCTCAGGCACCTACGGAACCCCCCCCCCCCCCCCCCTTCACGTCCCCAGGTGATCTGGTTTCTCTATATATATTTTTTGCCGTCGATGTGTGTGTGTGTGTGTGTGTGTGTGTGTGTGTGTGTGTGTGTGTGATGCCTACCTTATAAATGGGTAATGGTTATGAGCCAATAAATTATGTACCGACTGCTATATTTTTCACCCCGGGATCACTTTATCGCCGCTTCATAAATTTCTTATATTGCTCGAGAAATTTCTAAATGGAGATTAACGACGCTTGCCTGACGAAGCGCTTGCCTGACGAAGGCTTTCCAAGCACTTTTTTTTTTTGTGTGTGTGTGTACGAGTGCTTGATTTCATTCCTGTATTTCACGTATATTTATATCAAACGCTTTCATATCCTGCTCACTTACGATCGAGAACCTAATCTCTGCTTTGTTAATGTACAGATAATTGAAACCAGTTAACGATAAATCATAAATTTGGATCTTTAATTATTTGGCTGATGACGAATTTGCTACTTTAGATCTTTTGTGTTTGTTTGTTTGTTTTGTTGTTATATACTAATATTTAGTCTTCAACTGGACGAACTAAGACAATCTCTTGTTCATAACACTGAACTATGCTCGTCTGCTCCGTGGTTATGTATACATCCAGGTCACTGGCAGGTGAAGGGATTTGATTACCTTATCATTTATTACTGGTACATTATGGATTAATTCTAACATCAGTTTTTTCATGGAGTCTTTTGATACGTCAGTCTAAGCATGGTCACCTTACTCAAACGAACTCCGAGCGTGTGACGATGTTACGTGTACTTCAGCAGCACCTGGAGGAGGCCTCGCCGCCCTAGCTCCTGAGGAAGGGAGGCCTCACCGTCCTAGCTCCTGAGGAAGGGAGGCCTCACCGTCCTAGCTCCTGAGGAAGGGAGGCCTCACCGCCCTAGCTCCTGAGGAAGGGAGGCCTCACCGTCCTAGTTCCTGAGGAAGGGAGGCCTCACCGTCCTAGCTCCTGAGGAAGGGAGGCCTCACCGTCCTAGCTCCTGAGGAAGGGCGAGGCCTCACCGTCCTAGCTCCTGAGGAAGGGAGGCCTCACCGTCCTAGCTCCTGAGGAAGGGACGCCTCACCGTCCTAGCTCCTGAGGAAGGGAGGCCTCACCGTCCTAACTCCTGAGCAAGGGACGCCTCACCGTCCTAGCTCCTGAGGAAGGGACGACGGAGGCTTGGCTCACCTCTTTAGTTATGCTTTTTTTTTTTTTTTTACTTTTTCTTTTCGTTTCTCTCTAAGACGATAATCCTCTTTATAGAAGCTTTGCTGATGCGAGACACGACCATCACCTCAAAGTCACAGAGGGTAGGCAGGTCTCTCTCTCTCTCTCTCTCTCTCTCTCTCTCTCTCTCTCTCTCTCTCTCTCTCTCTCTCTCTCTCTCTCTCTCTCTCTCACACACACAACAGAGTACCTATTTAAATGTTCAAAAAATAAATAAAAAAAAAAAATTTACAAGTGCCAGAGCTTATTCGAGAGGGGAACTCACTTGGGCCTGTTGGTTGCAGCGTTCTGGAGTTCCAGCTGTTCCTGGAAGCAGCTCAAGAGGTGGCAACTTCAGCTGTGCCTTGAGTTGGGCGGGTCTGGAAATTCAAACGCCATTCAGGAAACCTCATTTAGCAGTGTTTCCAAAAAAAAAGAAAAGAGAGCTTCCTGGATCATCTGGGGGTTTGTCTGACCTTCTGACCTCTGACCTACGTTCCTAAGGCTTGAGCAAAGGTCACATACATCAGAAAGGCCTACCGTTTCAGGGTCAAGGTCATGCCATATGTATATCTTCACAAGAGAATCTCTCTTGAGAATGATAACCTTGGATACGCTTGCATGTAAAGTCTCTTTGATCAGATCTTAAGAGGTCTGGAAGGACATCCCTCCCAAGGAGCACTTTCGTTGGAGCCTTCCATAAACTCGCATCTTAACAGGGTCGTCCAGGATCTCCCTCTGAGATATTCATTTCCTTTTTTTTTTCTTTTGATACTGTTTCTTGTAAGACCTCTGGAAGATCTCGGGCTTATGGCGATGCACGAAGGCCAGACCAGTGGCCCTTTCAACACACGCCTCCTCGAGGTCTCTGGTAAGATGCATCTCAGAATCCATCCGGAAATATCATCATTAAACTAGAAAGTATGGAACGTAAAGACACACACACACACACACACACACACACACACACACACACACACACACACACGCGCGCGCGCGCGCCACAATTGTGGGTATGAGTGTCATATATCTCTCGAAAGATTTTAAAATTCTTTTCAAAGGAATGCTCCAAATTCCTTGATATTTCGGACATGGAATATATTTGTGCGTATTCTCTCTCTCGGAATCAAAGTCAGGCATATCGTGGCTTAAAACATTCTATCCAGAAAATCAAATCTTTAATCCCTTTTCCCATGACGTTATGAGCCTCCACCATGACGGCTTGACCCTTATAGAACACTTCAGGGTCAGGTCAAAGGTCAAACCATCATACCTAATGCTCATGAGGATGATATACTTCCGGTAACCGATATATGTCGATATATGTCGATATATATATCCCACTTGCGCATGTTAAATGTTTCCGAGAAACTCTCAGTTCTCTTTGTACAAATAAATATATCCGAAACAAACGCACAAAATTTTTCATATATATTTTACAACCTTTAGAATCACCTGTAATTTGCATACCTCAGTATATACAGGCAAGTAAGTATACACTCCCAGGTATACCCCAAAACTAAAACACAACCTTAAAAAAAGTAGGAAATGTATTTCCGATCAAACTTGCCTCGCCATTCGAGGGTTCCAGTTGCGAAAGTCAATAAGATCTGGTTTCTCGCTTGACTTGTGAGTTAAACTAGACTTTGGCTGGCGACGTATTGCATTGTATTGTACCGTTCGGGTGTATTATACGACGTGACGTAACCCTTGGATGAACGCGTTCCGCTGAGGTTGTATATATTCAAGAAATGTTGTATTTGATATGTTGTGTGTGTGTGTGTGTGTGTGTGTGTGTGTGTGTGTGTGTGTATATATCCGTGTGTAGTATATATATATATATATATATATATATATATATATATATATATATATATATATATATATATATATATATATGTTGCGTTAGTGGGATGGCCTGGATTCGGGCCCCAGCTACCCGTACCGTCTCAGCTAACACACACAGAAAACCTCTCATGGTCTGTAGTTACTCTTGTACTGCGTCGCGTGAAGAGCAGTTCACTCTCCATATCGTCCAGCTCATTTAGAAGCTGGTGCTGTTGTCAGGTCACCCCTCTCTCCTCTCTCCTCCACGGCGGACAGCTGTGTAACCTTCTGTCTCTCCAAGTAACTCAATTCTCTTAATTCAGGCCCCAGCTTAGTCTCTTTTCCCCTGAGCCTTCTCGGTCAGCTCTCTGTGTTTCTTTCGCTGTAGTACGGAGAGATGAGAGGCATAGTCTAGCTGTGGTGGGATGTATGTCGTTTTTGAACAGCTTTCTGATCATTTCCTTATCCATATACTTGATTGCAGTTCTCATACTGGCCAACAGCAAGTTTTACTCTTTCTTTAGTTCTCCTGATGTGGTGGTCTGGTGATAGATTAGGGACCTTGTCGATCACCAGGTTTCTCTTCTTCACGTAGTAATCCCTTTATTTCATTTCCCCCCTGATAGTAGCCACACCGAAGCCTTCTTTCACACACGTCCATCATCATTACGTGGTATTTACTAGGAATAATAAACTCGTCATCCATCTATCAGTTCATGTCTGGCATTTGCCCGAGTTTCTCTTTAAGCAGATGCAATCGTCAACATTCTTTTGTTCTCTCCTGACCTCAACATTTGGTCTAGTCTCGTCGCGCAAGTCATTTGCACAGCTCCAGAGAGTAGCGCTGGGTCAAGGGCCGAGACCTGCAGCATACCATTCATATATTCCTGCGGCGCGCTACACACAGCCATCCTGCGGCGAGCCCTTTATACACTTCGGCGGCACGCCACTCACAACCATCCTGCGGCACCCCCTTCATACCTTCTTACGCCACACCACTCATACTCAGCTTGCGGCACGCTGGTCATACCCAACCTGCGGCATACCACCCATACACTCCTGCGGCACGCCACTCACCCACTTCAACTATGTTTCTCCCACCTGCGACCTACTGTTCCCTTCCACAGAGATTGTCAGTCTAACGAAGGAATCTGCTTCTTCCTCCTGGTCGTAGATCTTAACATATCAATCAAACCTCGATCGGGTGTATTGTCAGAGCCTTTCTGGCGGGCGGTCCAGGAACATACAGTCTATTCATCCATCTATTTTATCTAAGATGGAGCTCACTTTCCCTTAGAAGTGAGGGAGATTCGTGAGACAGAAGTTCCTCTACCTGAAGCCATGTTGCCTCCCAGTTAAGTCGTGTTTTCTTTACAAATAGTCGTTCATTTGTTTCTGATTATCTTTTCCAATGTCTTTAGAAAGCACACTTGTTAACAAGACAATCTTGTAGTCCAGCACGATTGTGCGATCACCTTTCTTAGATATGAGCACGATATTTGCCTTTATTGACATATAGAACTACCTCTTACCATAGCACCGTACTGAACAATAGGTCGAACCACCTAGCCAGTGCCTCGATGTATTCCTTCAGCACCTGTGGGGAGATGTTATCGGGGCCATGAGCCTTACAATGGGTCAAGTTCTTTTTAACAGGTTGAATTATAGCGCTGCCATTAACCTCTGTACCTTACAGGATCTCTTCCTCCTCCTCTCTCTCTCTGTCTGTCTATCTCTCTCTCTCTCTCTCTCTCTCTCTCTCTCTCTCTCTCTCTCTCTCTCTCTCTCTCTCTCTCTCTCTCTCTCTCTCTTTCTCTCTCTCTCTCGTTAACGCTGGTGCAGTAATGTTCTTCTATACCATGAGAGTAATAATGTTTAGATTTATCATTCAGTTCTTGACGTATTCCCTCATCTTCCTCAAGAGACCTTCCATCTGGGTCAACATATGTATGTGTGTGTGTGTGTGTGTGTGTGTGTGTGTGTGTGTGTGGTGGCTGTTGTCCCAACCGCATTGAACGCGCCAATAAAACCATCCCGACCAATAACATCAGAAATCACACACACGAAAGTTTGATGAACAGGTCGATGGTTTTTCGTTCGGTTTTTTATTACTGACGGTTTTTATTGTTGTTATTTGTGATTCTGTTGGATGAGCATGGCAGAAAGTTGCAGTGTGTCAACATTGGTGTTTTTGCCTAAGCAAGGCAGGAGGGAACTGAGTTATTTGCATGTTTCTGAATCCGTAAGTAGGTGTGTGTGTGTGTGTGTGTGTGTGTGTGTGTGTGTGTGTGTGTGTGTATGTGTGTGTGTGTGTGTCTATGAAGGTGGGTGTGTTCATATGTACATGTGTCTCCGCGTACTTCGCCTTCACACAAAAATAGCAATAACTTTATAATGAAACTTACCGTAAAACTCTCATGAAAGAAATATGTGACCCGGATGTTGGACACCAGATGACGTTACTCCGGTAACACGTTACACACTGTTAGGGTAGTTAATTACCCATGTGGGTTAACAGCTTGTTTAGGTGTGGTAACGCATTAATTATGTGTGATAATAAGTTCATCAGGTGCGGTAATTCATTGCTCAGGTTTGGTAATAGATGACCCACTTATGGTTTCCACCGTACATATATTAAAAGACTAATAACATGCCTTTATAATTGACAGATTTTTGGTACCTGAAATAACACGATTAAAAGACTTTTATTTTTCTGTTTCTTTACAGATTGGCTGGTGGTGAGGTCTACTTCTGCATGTGGTCCGAACAAGAACATCTACTTCTTCACCAGACGCAAGCAGAACATCTTTTACATTAAAAAAAGAACAAACGAAAGTGTTCACTAAGAACGATAGAACATAGAACGAGGCTTCTTGAAAATCATATTTCGACATTCGAAAGAAATAAGGAAAAGAAAACGAAATATATGTGTCAGTGGAAAGAAAATAAGCCATTTGACTGTTTTTTAATATATCTACTTCTATAGTGAACAGACGAGAGGGGTTTTGTGTATGGAATCCCATGAATGACTTTTTTACGTGCAGAGAGGAAAGAAAAGTGATTTATTTGACTCTACTGGGAAATATATGTGTAAAGATATAGATAAACAAATGAATTAGTAGGAATATCAATATATATATATATATATATATATATATATATATATATATATATATATATATATATATATATATATATATATATATATTTATATATATATATATATATATATATATGAGTAAATAGATAGATGAATATAGATAGATAGATGGATAAATAGATAGATAAGCATCTGTAGATGTAGATATATTTCGCTGGAATATTAAGTTGTCCTGTAGTGCAGGTCTTCCTCAGATCCCAGAGTCTTGCACGGTGTAGGTGAGGTGTATCTTGGTGGTCGGGACCAACTTGTGTTGGCGGGAGGAGGCAAGGTTAAGAGGCAGGCATCCAGCCCCCCCTTGGCCCAGCCTGAGCTGTGACCCTCACACACACACACACACACACACACACACACACACACACACACACACACACACACACACACACTGCTGACTCAACCCCTCCCCCCCAGGCAAATCTGTCCTTCAGGAAGAATTGTGGAGTCGAGGGGGAGGAGGAGGAGGAGGGGGTTTTGAAGCATCTCCCTTGTGTGAGATCCTCACGGCTAACCTCGTATGGGTTTACTTATGCTGGATCCGCCAAGCGATGTATAGGTCGGGTCTTGTAGGTCAGATTTTATGGAAGAGAACTTCTTTTTTTTTTTTATTTTTCATTTTCATGTTCTTCTGGTTGGGTCTTACTGATGAGCTTGTGGGTTCAGTCCTTGTGAGTGTGTGTGTCTCTTGTTCAGTAGTTCATATTAATGTCAGCTCCTCTCCGTCACTTCTTATGGGCTAGTGTTCTTGGGTCAGTTCTTGTGGGCTATTTCTCTTTAGTCAGTTCTTATGAGCTAGCTCTCTTTGGTTAGCTCTTGTGGGCTAACTCTCCTTAGTCAGTTCTTGTGGACGAGCTCTCTTTGGTTAGCTCTTGTGGGCTAGCTCTCTTTAGTCAGTTCTTGTGGGCTAGCTCTCTTTGGTTAGCTTTTGTGAGCTAGCTCTCTTTAGTCAGTTCTTGTGGGCTAGCTCTCTTTGATTAGCTTTTGTGAGCTAGCTCTCTTTGGTTAAGTCTTGTTGGCTAGTTCTCTTTAGTCAGCTCCTGTGGGCTTGCTCTCTCTTGTACAACTCCTGTAGGCTAGCTCTCTTTTTCGTCTGTTTTTGTGACCTAGG
>NC_092234.1:55846098-55858598 GCF_036320965.1 Panulirus ornatus | reverse complement strand
TCCCTTAAGCACGACGGTGCGACCCTCAGCACGACAGCACGCCCTTTCGCCACGACGGCACGACACTTCAGCACGACGTTACGACCCTTCAGCACGACCACACAGCACGACGACACGACCCTTCACCATGATGGTACGACCCTAGACCACGACTGTACGACCGTTCAGCCCGACGGCATTGCTTTGGGTCTAAGAACTTGACCTTTTCACGTGACCCCAAAGGGTCGGTGAAAGGCTAGGCCATCTTACTCAAGGGTCGTATCGTCGGGGTCAAGGGTCATACCGTCCTGTCATCAAGGGTGTAAATAGCAGACAAGACAGCAGCGGCTTGCCACCATCCGCGCAGCCAATAACAGGTGTACTACCGGGCGTACGACGAATATCATCCCTTCCGTGGCCTTGGTGGCTGATTTTCTCATACTACAGTTGATGTGGACCTCCTGTTGACTACATGAACTGTATTGTCATATGTTAAAACAGTTTACTCCAAATAAAGATATAATTGGAGTACAGACCCATTCATTAACTGTGGTACAGACCCAGTCGTCAACTGCGGCACAGACCTATTCATTAACTGTGGTACAGAACTATTCATTAACTGCAGTACAGACCTATTCATTAACTGCGGCACAGACCTATTCATCAACTGTGGTACAGAACTATTCATTAACTGCAGTACAGACCTATTCATTAACTGTGGTACAGACCTGTTCATTAACTGTGGTACAGAACTATTCATTAACTGCAGTACAGACATATTCATTAACTGCGGCACAGACCTATTCATTAACTGCAGTACAGACCTATTCATTAACTGCGGCACAGACCTATTCATTAACTGCGGTACAGACCCATTGATTAACTGTGGTACAGACCTATTATTTGACTGCAGTACAAACCTATTCATTACCAACGGTACAGAACCATCCGTTAACTGCGTTACAGAACCATACGTTAACTGCGGTACAGAACCATTCATTAACTAAGGTAAAGACCCATCCATTAACTGCTGTATAGACCCATTTACTAACAGAGGAACTGCGGGGAAACAATGGAACTTTGAGAGAAGAAAAAAGTGTGGACAAGTGAGGAGAAATTCCAAAACTTTTTCATCAATTCATCAGGAGTGAACTGTCAATTAAGGAGCAGCTCATCAGGCTTAGGCTTTCAGAGCAACGAGTTGTAGAGGATGACGTAAGCATACGCCAGGAACTGAGTGACAAGTTTAGAAATGTTTTTCACGGTGGGAGACGCTCTGGCCCCCAGCACCAGTGACTTGGAATGGAAGAAGGTTTTAAGAATCATTATCTCGAAAAGATGTTGACAGAATACTAGAAAAGTATTGACCCATAAAAGATTCATGATCCAGATGAGATTTCACTGTATGTGCTGAAGATGTGTTCAAGGCGTTGCTGGAGAAAGATATAGTGCCCTGGGAATGGAAAAGGACTGACGTCATATCTCAATAAGAAAGGAGTCAGTGGAAGAGACAATGAATCACAATTTTCGCTGACGAGTGTAGTCTGTAGAGGTGATGGAAGAGATAATTTCTGAAAGCAAATGGACGATATTCTGTAAAGATGTTTCCTAAGTGAGAGACAGAATTGGTTCAGAGGGATGAGGTCATACGTAACGAACCTCTTAAATTTGTACAATAGTGAGTTCTTTATTAGAGAAATGAGTAGGTCGGGTTGATTGAACCTAAGTGAATTGTCGGAAAGAATTTGACACTGCCGCGTAGAAGGAGGATCAAGAAGCTGGATCATCAAGCAGGAATAGGAACAGGCTTCTTTCGATGGACAGAAGATAATCTTAATGGAAGGGAACAAAGGACGAGAGTCAGGAGACCCTTGTCGAAATAGGTTGAGGTCACCAGTGTCGTACCGCAAGGATCTGCTCTAGGACCATTGCTCTTCCTGATCTATATATACATGGCTTACCAGAGTATATGGACTCCTGCCTGCTATGTTTGGAGATGATGCAAAAGTCATGTGGGAAATGAAAACGAGGACTGCATCAGTCTGCAATGGTACTTAGACAGACTCTAAAGTTGGTTTGATATATGGTGTATGAAATTCATTGAGTAAATGAGAAGTAATGAAGGTGTACAATGAAAGAAAACCTCGACATGAATATTATTCAGGAGGGAATAAACTGCAAGAATTTGTCATTGAGATGGACTTGGGAGTCGATATCGCCTCTAACTTGTCGCCAGAGTCCCACATTAGGAGAACAGTAAAGTGGATCACCTGTCTGCTGGCAAATATTAGAATTGCATTCAAGTATATGGATAAAGATATATTTCAGCAAGTTGTTCTCGTCCTGCATAAAGCCAGAACTATAAATTGCTTATGTTTGGTCACAATAGCACAAAGAACCAACAGAGAAGAGTTCCAGAGGAGGACAACAAAGATGGCACCAGGATCAAGGGAGCTGAGTTGCCTTGAAAGAGAGAAGAGTGAGGGACGACCTGAGCCCAGCCTCTTAAGTCTTTAAACCAGACTGATGGCGTATAGTAAACAGATCTTTCAGAGACACAGGGACGGAACACCCAGTGACCAAAGCATGAAACTGAACAAAGCATTTGTTGAGGAAGATATAGAGATATATTATCAAAGTGTAAGAGTGATGGATGAATGGCATACACTGAATAAGGATATGATAAAAGCTGACAACATACGAAGCTTAGAAATTTGTACGACAGGAGAGATTGTTGAAGAGATGGGGCACCTAGGAGAGTTACCTCCCAGTACAGTACAGACAGGTGTGTGTATGTGTGTGTGTGTGTGTGTGTGTGTGTGTGTGTGTGTGTGTGTGTGTGTTCTATTTATGTACCGAACTTTATGTCTTTTCCTTTATCTGCGTACTTTTCTATCTGTCCAGTAGTTGACCTATTTAGACATCTGTTTACATTCATAATATGTATGTCTTTGTTTATATTATATATATATTAATGTAAGTGTACAGCAGTTTCCATCTATCTCTCCATCTGTCTATCTTTGTATTCAGCCATCTAACCATCTTTGTGACTATTCATATATATGTCAATCTGTCTATCTACCTCTTTATATATCTGTCTATCTATTTATCTATATATATCCATCTATCCTTGTATTATTCGTGATATCTTTATTCTCTGTCGAACTATCTATCTCACTGCTTAGTTAAGTTGTGTTATATATGTACCAATAAATGCATTTATCTACTTATACATCTACAAGCGTCTGCGCTGTCAGTCTGTGTCACTTTCCATTTTACTTTTAAATCTGCCTGTCTATCCACTGTATATATATATATATATATATATATATATATATATATATATATATATATATATATATATATATATATATATATCTCCACCATTCATTAGCTCTCTTTATCTATGTCTTTGCGTGTTTATGCATGTCTTTTTAAGAATCTCATCCCGTCTCCCTTTTATCTATCTACATCATCTTATCTATCTGTATATGCATGTATGTATGTATGTATGTATGCATATATTTTTGATTTATAGTTGTTTGTCGTCTCCCGCGTTAGCGAGGTAGCGCCAGGGACAGACAGAGAACGGCCTCCTTCGTTCACATCATCCACTCTCTCCAGCTGTCATGTCTAATGCATTGAAATCAGAGTCACCTATCCCCACCCAGGCCCCACAGACCTTCCCGTTCTTTCTCCTGACCGCATCATATTCACTGGTGCTGACCAGTGACTGCACGTCGCCCCCTCTATACCACATCATTCCAATTCTCTCTGTCTCATGCACGCTTCACACCCTCAAGCATGTTCAAGCCTCGACATTTTACAGCGTATATCTCTCCATCATTCCATCTCCTCTTCGGTTTCCACCCTTTTCCTGCCCCCCCCCTCCCACCCACCCACCCACTTTCAACGTGTACACCCTCTTTGTCGTCTTTTCCTCTCTCATCCTCTCCACAACGTCTGCATCTCAACACGAGACAGACGTAAAAGAAAATCTGTCCCCCCCCTCCCTTCCCTCCCCCATCACAGCGAATGACGAAACGTCCTCACTCAACATATCACCAATAACTCTAGGTATCACATACGACATTAAGGTACCAAACCACACAAGACAGAGCACTCAGAACAATCACAAACAGAGTCGTATCACCACAAACACTCGACACCTACATAAGGAAACAACGATTCCTCTGATACAGTCTTACGTCAATATGCTTAGCATTCATTTATTTGCAGCAGCACTAACACTATCCCATAACGAACTGCGCCTTAACTAACCATGAACCCACGAACAGAAATGAAAAGCTTATCCCTGGCTGACACTCACGCAACGTCTACACACAGCTCCTCCCTCTCCTAACAAATATATAGCTGACACAACACACACACAACACACACACACACACACACACACTTACACACACACACTTACACACACACACACACACACTTACACACACACACTTACACACACACACACACACACAACCGCCTCTTCACTCGCTGTTAAACACCGCCCATCAAACATACATCCACCTGAGACCACACTCCCCAGACGAATGCGAATTACATTTCTAATTCCACATTCTGGTTATCACCCATCCTCATACCACTACAAACACTAGTTCAGCGTATCTCAAGACCCGTAAGGCTCACGTAACAACCACTACAGTGATTGCAATGAAGTCTTATTGCCCAGTTACCTCACACTCTCTTTACGTAAATACACACACACACACACACACACACACACACACACACACACACACACACACACACACACACACACACACACAACATCACTACACGTTATGATTTGTGACTCCGCCCGGTGGACGTGGCCGGATTCCTGAGCGCTGCAGAAACACCATAGGAGAAAGAAGAGACTCCTGAGGTAGAGAGGTAAGGTAAGGTATATATATATATATATATATATATATATATATATATATATATATATATATATATATATATATATATATATTTATAATGTTACACTTTTTCTTTCTTATATATATCCTCTTTCTTCTCTGTCTTGTCATTTGTTTCTTTTTAATTATCTTCACTCCCCTTCACTCACTTTCTCTTGTGTCTGTTCGCTTATCTTCTCCCACTTCCATACTTTTCATCTGAAGAAGCTCCAAGTCTCTCCCTGCTTTCGTTTTCTCTCCCACATCATTGTCTCCCATTTTCTCTTAGTTCCTGAGTTGGTCTTTCTCATTCTCATCAGTGATTGCTACGCGTCGACCCTCTATCTCCAGGCAAGATCTTGTGGTAGGTAGCTCGTAGACGGAGAGAGAGAGAGAGAGAGAGAGAGAGAGAGAGAGAGAGAGAGAGAGAGAGAGAGAACCTCTTTGACCTTTCACCGGGGGAGGGGGAGTGAAACAGGCATAAAACTTGACTTGGGAAGAGTATGACGAGTATGACACATACTTGTGTCAAGTGTCCGAGACATTTTTGGCCGTGTGTGTGTGTGTGTGTGTGTCGACGACAAGACCACAACGCGAACGAAACCGGTCCAGCCCTCGTCCCAGACATGTGTCACAAGTCAATGAAGCGTTTGTTTAAGGTCACGGTACAGATATTTCTCGGGATTTATTCAAACGCGCGTCATCGAAGTTTCCCCTCGTATCTAGGAAGTCAGTCTGAACTAACATCCAAAGTTGGATTGCTTGGTCTGTGGGGTGAGGGGGGAGGTGGGTTCAAACGCGACACAACAGATGGGGGAAGATGGAAGAGAGAGAGAGAGAGAGAGAGAGAGAGAGAGAGAGAGAGAGAGAGAGAGAGAGAGAGAGAGGAAAACGACAGCGTGTACAAGAGAGAACTGTTTACTGGGAGCGACAAAACGAGAGAGAGACAGTGAGAGAGAGAGAGAGAGAGAGAGAGAGAGAGAGAGAGAGAGAGAGAGAGAGAGAGAGGTCATCTTCATCAGGCTCGACCCACGGACAACTGTTCATCTCGTGACTTCCTGCGCCACCTTGATAACCAAAGACCTGAACGCGTGCGTTCTCGTTATCAGTGTTATCCTTAAGTTCTTCACATCACGACGAGATAAGAAGAGGTCATCCTCCTAGATAAGGTTCACGTACAACGCCGTCCTTGATCATGAGGCACCACACACCAGGTGTTCTGTGGGAGGCAGATGATCACGGCCTCCCTGCCACGTAGATGGGAGAGCTGGGAAGGAAATGATACATTGAACGTGGACGACGAAGAACGCGTGAGACAATAACATACGTGCCAGATAATTGAACGCGTGAAACGAGGAACACGTAAGACAACGGAACGCGTCGAACAAGGAACGCCTAAGTCAACAAACGCGTCAAACAAGGACCGCGTAAAACATGGAATGCGTAAAACAACGAACGCGTAAGGGAAGAAACGCGTAAGACAAGGAATGCTGGAGACGAGAAATGCGTAAGATACGTTGTACCTCATCATTGTCCACAAAACCCAAAAACTCAGCAATCTGATCACGTCATACAACCTCACTTCGAACGTTGCTCCTCTACAACACAACAATGTAATCTCGCCATTCGTATGTCCCTCTGGAGGTTATAACAATACTGGGCATTAAGTGGATATGATTAGTCCAACCCTTAACCCACACCTCACATCTAGGAAGGAACTTGTGAGAGACGGAGGAGAACGTCACAACATGTTCCTAAATCGTCCTCATCACATCACCAAACTATCAAGGTATTGCCAGGATGAAACACGACTACAGGCGACAGTAGCCATCCACAATGTGAGGCCAAACCTGCCGTCTACAACTGACCTGTATATACGTCAAGACTGAACACTGAAACTCCCAGTAGTTAACATGCACAACACGCGACGACCCAGTGTGGACGATAGTCAGATGAAACCCAACACCGACTGTCTTTAGTCAGTATCTATCTATCTATCTATCTATCTATCTATCTATAAAGAGAATGATATTCATTAAGCATATATTTGTGAATAATTGTGAAAGTCTTAACGTAATTTTAGATGCATTCTCTCTCTCTCTCTCTCTCTCTCTCTCTCTCTCTCTCTCTCTCTCTCTCTCTCTCTCTCTCTCTCTCTCTCTCTCTCTCTCTCTCTAAAAACAAAATATGCGTATCTTCTGTGTGTTTCTTAATTATCCCATCTCTTTCTTCCTCCTTCTTCCCACCTTCCTACTTCCTTTTCCCTTTCGCCTCTTAGTGAGAAGAAAATGAGCCAGCCACCCCCACCCTCACACGTATGCAGCAGGCCACCTCTCTCTCTCTCTCTCTCTCTCTCTCTCTCTCTCTCTCTCTCTCTCTCTCTCTCTCGTTGGTCTGGGCACGAGGGGCGTCTCCAAATACGGCCCTTCACCCTCCGTCCTCCGTCCTCCTCCCTCTTTATACTTGCAAAACGCCATCAACGGTGGATGGTGCGTAGCCCCTCCCTCCGCGTCGCCCTTGTGAATGTCAACAAAGAAACCCGGGCGTGTGTAGCGCCCCTCACGGTCCTTTGCCATCAGCATGTCTACCTACATCACGAGGGACACTGTTACTCTTGAATCTATCTCACAGACGTAGTCAGTGTCCTCCTGGAATATTTCAGCCCCTGGACCAAAGAAATTGAATTGAAATTGCCGCATACGTTTGACCTGTTAAGTGTTATTGAAACGACTGTAACTCCTTCCTCACTTTACCTATGCAAATATTACACCCCTGTGCTATATGACTTGACCGTTTTGAATACTTACTGTAGGTTTGAAATGCTATTAGTGTCTGTCATAATGCATACAGGCATCAGTTAACCTTCTACAGTCAGGAAAGTGATTTTCTTTTTTAACATTCAGCCAATCATACACAACAACCAGCAAAGCCTTCACATTCAGCCAATCATACACAACCACCAGCAAAGCTTTCACATTCAGCCAATCATACACAACAACCAGCAAAGCTTCACATTCAGCCAATCATACACAACAACCAGCAAAGCCTTCACATTCAGCCAATCATACACAACAACCAGCAAAGCTTTCACATTCAGCCAATCATACACAACAACCAGTAAAGCCTTCACATTCAGCCAATCATACACAACAACCAGCAAAGCCTTCACATTCAGCCAATCATACAGAATCAACAAAGCCTCTGTAATCTTTCTCAATATCGCTCCACACAATCAACAATACAACTACGGTTCTCTCCTTCGTATACAACAGGGCGATTAAAAAGAAAAACAAATTAACAGATGTGATTACAATAATACCAAAAGAGATGACACCACATGGACAACACATGGACAAGTCTGCAAGAATGTGTTAACACGGATGGCGTACAGGTGGAGTCTGTTTGAAGACAATATCTGTTCTGTTTCCTTCATAAAGGCACTTCCATAGACGTGTTAACATATTTTTGATGCACCCTGTATACACCACGTCTCCAGTGATGGGACGACAAGTGTTGGCTCAAGTCATCCCCACCAGTGATGTGTGTGTGTGTGTGTGTGGACCTTTGAGTGCTGAAGTCGCCACACTCTCATCCTCCTGCCTGATGGTGCTGAAGTCTTAGACGAGAATGTAGTCAAGATGTCGTAAACAGTGACAGATTCTCTTTTGTTTTCTTTCTCGGACTCCTCGTTTGTCTTGGTCGGACCTCTGAAAGCTGATTAGGAGCATCTAGATGCGAATTTTCAGACAGAAATCTCGTGTACATCTATACCTGTCTATCTATCTAATATATATATATATATATATATATATATATATATATATATATATATATATATATATATATATATATATATATTGTATAGAAAGATATCCGTGCAAGGCAGAAATCTAAATCAAAAGTCATGAGATTATTGAATTTAGATGAAAAATTTAAGGCAAGTATGAGATGGGGGGAAAAATTTTTGCAAATATTATTCCACAACTCAGAGGATAGCCATTGTAACAACTGGAAACTTCAGGGATGATAAACCATTTTGGAGTGACTGAAAAAGGAAGAGAAAGTTTCAGAGGAGATGTGTGAAAGCATTCGTGAAAACTATTTTGGGTGATAGATGAAAAAAGAAAATTTGAATTTTCCAAAAAAATTTACCTCGCTTCAAAATTTAATAAAATTTCCAAAGAAAATTTACCTCTTTTCGAAATGTAATTTTTGGGAGATACAGATAAATAATTCCATACACACACACACACACACACACACACACACACACACACATATATATATATGTATATATATATATATATATATATATATATATATATATGTGTATATATATATATGTATATATATATATATATATATATATATATATATATATATGTATATATATATATATATATATATATATATATATACTAAAAATGACACCTCTTATCTCGAAATCTAGCGTGCAGGAGATACAATTTTTTTTTTTTTTTTACGTTCTCTAGAAATACACATCTTATTTCATAGTGTCGTAAATCACGCGGTATCCGACGTAAATCACCAAAAAAAAAAAAAAAACGTAAAAGTTTCCTTGATTTAATTAGCGAAAAATCCCACTGAAATCCACCGCAACACTTGCCATAACAGACCCTGCGTGGAGCATTCTCTTCCCGCAACGTTGTAAATAGGGCTATAATTCAGTACATTATGAGCGCCAATCTCGACCGTTCGTGACGTTCGTCCATACGTCACGCCAGCCCGGTGCTGGCTGCTACCTGCAACCCCCCCCCCCCCCCCCCCCCCCCCCGGTGGCGTCGTAAATATAGTTTGCTTTGCTCTTCTGCAGGTGGAGCTCTCTGCCGCCTCTTGACTCACGAGCCTGTTATTTGCCGCTCCCTGCACGACAGACTTTGCGATGGAAATCGTATTTGCATCGGGATTTTTTTTTTAAAGGCTTGATAATACGGTTCCTTCCATGGTGTTCCCGTCGGGTCGTCTGCCGTGGGCGGAGCGTGGGCGTAGAGGGTGGTGCCCGCCCACGTGGGTGGAAGATGTGGTGCCCGCCCACATGGGTGGTGATGGGAAAGGGTGCTGGCTTGTCCCGTGGGCGTGAAATTCGGGAGTGTGTGGAACCTGTGCTATAGTAACTCATCCCCGCTATCGCCTCCCGGTACAGACGTATGGAGGGGTTCGAACCCTAGCACGGAAAATATGACATAGACTCTACACTTTACCAGGCACGTGACTCTGACGTATAAAACCACCTTTCCAAATCGTCATGGATTCCAACCCTTCACATCTTCATATAATTTGATCTAATTACTGGATATCTATAACGTCTTTCCAAGTTTTGGATTTTCTTTAAAAGTTTCAGTATTCATTTATCGCCAGAATGGCACTTCTGTCTATGACTGTGTTGCCAGTGAGGTGGTGAGCGTCCTCTGCATATGGTCTTAGATTACACTAGTAGGATCAAAAGGGGCGACTTCTCACCATCCACTGTTTGGATCCGATGATGAAACGATTGTTTATATGGGCCTTCCTGATCCCCCCCTCCCCCCCCCCCCCCCCCCCCTGCGTCGCTCTGTCCAACACAGACTGTCCAGATCTTATCGTCTTCTATCATTACGAAAGCTAATTACCATCATCATCATCATCATCATCGTCATTTCTCTCTCTCTCTCTCTCTCTCTCTCTCTCTCTCTCTCTCTCTCTCTCTCTCTCTCTCTCTCTCTCTCTCTCTCTCTCTCTCTCTCTCTTCTGCACGGAAGATGTATATCATTTACTCATCCGTGCAACACACTCATCGCTTCCCACTTCCTTGTAATCACTCAGTCCATTATATGGTATTGTTGGGTTAGGTTTAACGCTTGTGTGTTGTCTCTCATCCTTGTGTGTGTTATCTCTCATCCTTGTGTGTGTTGTCTCTCATCCTTGTGTGTATTGTCTCTCATCCTTGTGTGTGTTATCTCTCATCCTTGTGTGTTATCTCTCACCCTTGTGTGTGCTGTCTCTCACCCTTGTGTTTTATCTCTCAACCTTGTGTGCTATCTCTCACCCTTGTGTGTTATCTTTCACCCTTGTATGTGTTACCTCACACACTTGTGTGTTATCTCTCATCCTTGTGTGTTGTCTCTCACTCTTGTGTGTTATCTCTCATCCTTGTGTGTTATCTCTCACCCTTATGTGTTATCTCTCACCCTTGTGTGTTATCTCTCACCCTTCTCGAGTTGTTGCTTATTCTGTGTTCCTCTTCCTCTCCCTTCCTTTCCCTCTCATTCAAGTTCCCTCTTGCAATTATTTCCCCTCCCTTTCTATCACCCTTCCTTCCATACCTTTCATTTCCTAAACCATTTCCTCCCTCAACTCTATTTTCACTTTTCCCCCCTTCCACTTTCACCTCTTTACCCATTCTTCTTTTACTATACGACACTTGCCTTATCTTTTTTTTTAACCCCTTATCTTCCATCTCTCCTCACCTGTCTCTGTACTCTTTTACACCCTCATTCTTCCCTCTCTCTCTTACATTTTTTCCCCACCTTTTTCCTACACTTTCTCCTATCGATCTTCACCCCTCTCACTCTCTCCCTCTAGCCACCCCATCTCCCTACTCTTCCCTTCTGTCTTGTCCATTCCTTCGCTCTCCTCACACTCACATTTACTTGTATATGTATGTAATACACACCGCTCACTTGTTGTTCATTTCTCTCTTGCTCCTTCTGTCCTTATCTCTCATCCCTAAAAGATAAGAGGACATTCTAATCTCCTTCTCTGTTATCCATACAGTCTATGTGTCTGTCTGTTCTGTCTATCTGTCTGTTTGTGTCTAAGGAAGCCCATGCTTGGACCTGCCTGCGAAGCAGATTTGCATATCTACTTAATAGATAAGGAATACAGTGATCCTCATGCCTCAGTGATTTTACTGATACCTTTCTGAATGAATGAAAGTACGCATGGTCATTACGCATGTGCGTTCCCTCAGACGCATACACGTAGCCTGGAGTGCGTGCTTATAGGAGGCCGAGGTATGACGCATTCGTTCCGATACATCATCATCATCATCATATCCTATGAGTGTTTCGTTTATCTGTCTGTCAGCAACACATCAACCATAACTACATTATCTTGCACTGTTCCATAGCTCTTTCTTTCATCGCTTTCTCTCTTGCCTCTCGCTTACTGTCTCTTTCTTTACTATCTCGGTTCATCAGCCTTCCTCTCCTCTTGATCTTATTTCAATCCAGTTTATTGAATTGATTTCCCTCATTTGTTAGCTTCACATTGTTTATTTTCTCATTTTGATTTCTTTCCCTATGTCATTTATTCCCAACATCTGTTGTTGATATTTCTCTACTCTGTTTTACTCTCATATTTTTGTCATCCTTTTCTTGTTGTTTACCACTATATATATATATATATATATATATATATATATATATATATATATATATATATATATGTGTGTGTGTGTGTGTGTGTGTGTGTGTGTGTGTTTGGACGTGTATGTATACACATGAGTATGTGGGTGGGTGGGGCCTTTCCTTCGTCTGTTTCCTTGCGCTACCTCATAACGCGGGAGACAGCGACAAAGTAAATGATATATATATATATATATATATA
>NC_092234.1:55833598-55843598 GCF_036320965.1 Panulirus ornatus | reverse complement strand
ACACGTGTTGTGTTAACTGTTAAAGTTACACGTGCTGTGTTAACTGTTAAAGTTACAAGTGTTGTGTTAACTGTTAAACTTACACGTGCTGTGTTAACGGGTAAAGTTACACGTGCTGTGTTAACTGTTAAAGTTACACGTGCTGTGTTAACTGTTAAAGTTATACGTGCTGTGTTAACTGTTAAAGTTACACGTGATGGGGTGTTGTTGATAATGTTAGGGTTGTGGGATTAATATATCTGTTGTAAATTACCGTCTTGTTTAAGATGGCTGGTGGGAGAGGCATAGTAATATGGTTATGAAGGAATAAGGAAGGAAATTGATAAGAACTTGATTTCAAAATGCTTTGAAACGATAATATAATGGAAGAGTTATATATATATATATATATATATATATATATATATATATATATATATATATATATATATATATACATGATTTTGTAAATACTTACAAAGTCGTGTTTACCAAAGCACTTGCAGTATTCATATCCAAATCTCTCCTGGACAGACACCAGTAAAACACGTTAAAGCTTAAGTGTAAACAACTGTAAACAGACGGTCTCCCCTGCGTTGCCAATAAGGCCTTTTTTTCCTCTTACTTTTACATATAAATGGCCATGCCTGGCGTCCTCATAAACACGAAACGTGGCACTGAATCAGGAGTGGTTTTGAAGAGCACTTATCATGGTATATGATCATGTAGCATAATATGTATTACACGTGTTATATAAGCACTTAGATTTACAGATGTGATTATAAGCATAATTATGTGTATATTTTTCATGATAAGTGCACGCGATAATCGTATATAGACCATGGTATCTGTAAACATGTCATTACGCTTGTACACATGATTTGCGTGATGTACATGTATGTATGTATGTATGTATGTCATGCGTATACAAAATACATATTTGGCGTAATGTTGGAGACGGCAGTATGAATGAGAAATCAGGATAGTAAGATGAGGAAGAGAATCGAATCTCTGTGCCCCTATTTTCGACGCCCCCATCATAAGCTACGAAAAAATGACCCTTAGTGACATTCCTCTTTTTTGTTAACCTTTCGTGACACCTCTCTCTCTCTCTCTCTCTCTCTCTCTCTCTCTCTCTCTCTCTCTCTCTCTCTCTCTCTCTCTCTCTCTCTCTCTCTCTCTCTCTCTCTCCAAACTTGGGAGCGTATCATGACACGGCCGACCCTGACCTTTTGACCTTTGACGACCATAAAGAGGCAGCTTAGCCATTGTTTAGTTCATACGAGAGCGATACACACATGTATTTGAAATATGTTCTTTAAATTGTTTACACACACACACACACACACACACACACACACACACACAAAGATATCTTTAAACGTTATTATCTATGACCTCTTTCTTCTACCTTCTTATCTCTTTGCTATATATATCTTTTCCTTTAGCCACATTATCCCCCATACTGAATACTGTTTCAAAATTGATAAGAAGTTCGTTACAAAATTTTCTAAATCATTTCAATTATACATCATCAGTTAAATGCTCAATTAAACCCATCCTATTTTGCTATGTTAATATTTGCACTTATGAATATTTCTAAATCATTTCAATTATACATCATCAATTAAATGCTCCATTAAACCCATCCTAGCTTGCTATGTTAATATTTGCACTTAAGTCTATGTATGATTTCAATGTGATTTTTTTTTCTTCTTCTTCCCTGTGTCTGTCTGTAGAGACATTGTCTCGTCAGTTTGAATCACTGTGTCCTAATGCATAAATTGGACATGACGTGTTCTCGGTGTATCATATAATTTCTCAAAGCTACAGAACGTGTTCTTTCATAGATAATTTTACCTGTTTATGTAATAGACTCTGCTCAAACGTTCTTTATCATGCATGATTTTTACCCTTGTGTGCAATAGATTGTGTTCTATTATCGACGATTGTGCCTATCTATGTAATAGACCCATGTCTATCATAGATGATTATATACCTACTTATGCAAGAGACAGTGTTCTATCATACATGATTATACCAGCTTATGTAACAGAGCAGATTATCATAGCACTGAAGATTTCATCATATCACGTAACATAGCAAGTTTCTAACATAGACGTGATCGTGATTAAAATATAGGTCACAACACGAATAACTTAAGCCTCCACAACCAGTGGACTAAGGTCGCCTCGTAGATGTCTATATGTTCTCAAGCAACAAGCCAAGAATTTTTTGTTTACTTTTATTGATGGTTTGACCTTGTCAAGTAACGAAGAAGATCTGTCGTAGATGATTTTACCTTCTTGTTTCAACATGACAACGTCTATTCAAAGGGAATTTTACTTTTTCTAGTAATAGACCGAGTTCTGTCATTGCTGTTGACAGCTGAAGATGAAATAGATTAAGATAGACTACTGTTCTCTTTTTTACTTCATGTGTTACAGAATTTCTGAAGTATATGGTAACTGAAATATTTTTCAAAAGAAGGAGGAATGATGGTAACAAAGTTGGTATTCATATATAACTTCTAGTTATCATATAATCCCCTAATTCAACATCTCTCCCGGGTGTTTTTCCCTCAATCAATCATCCCCTCACTCATTTTCTCTTCCACTCTTTCTCTTCTACCTCCTCTTTATTCTACCTTTCTCTCCCGTGGTTCGTCATGACAGATGGTCTATCCCTCACCCAATTCATTACCTTATTTCTTCCTTATTTACCGATCCCTTTAGAGTCCAAAGTTGTCTTTTCATATTTTTCCCTTTTAGTCTTTTCCCCTGCCTGTCTCCCAGCATTAAACTCCGTCCACCTTCTCCCCAACCTCTTCCCCGTCGATCTCGCTCTGCCTGTCTTACTCCCCATCCCTCCTTATCTCCTCAATATCCTCCCCAAACCTCCTTATCTCCCTAATTTTTCACCATTGATCCCTAACTCCCCAACTTCTCCTCCCCATCCCTCTTTATGTTTCCCCAACCTCCTCCCCATCCTTCCAATTCTCCCCAACCCTCAACCCACACACCCTAGGCCAGCCCCACTCCACGTCCACGCCCCGGGTCAACGGACGTCTTATATAGCGTCCATTACTGTAACAAAGGACATAATGAGCAGATAGAGGATTTAATCCCACAGGTCCATTACAGAAACAAAGGACTGAATCCCTCACAAGGAGGTCGAGGCTGTTTCTGGACCCACTGGGAGACATTATTTAGGACGCTTTTGATCCAGGTCCAGCGCGAAAGAATGACCTTCTATGGCTTGCTTTTGGCATTGAGTGTGAATACTTGCACTTAACTCAAAACCCAGACTGGGTGCTATGAGATGCAAGGTGAGGGAGCTGAGCTTGAAATGCAACCTGGATCTATCAAACAGGAATACAGTCTCCGCTGTATCCTACCCTTTTCTCGTGTTATGGGACATCCCAGACGAGAAAATACTCAGACAGAAACCCCCACAAATGACTGCAAGAAAATAGGTGTCATAATGATGATTACTCTCACACAGAGACAAAAACAACTCTTGCCATATAACCAGCACACACACACACACACACACACACACACCACACACACACACACACACACACACACACACACACACACACACACACACACACAATCCACCCGAATCAGCATGATTACCCGAGGTCCAAAGGAACATTCTGCAAAACAAGCTCTGCTCCATAATCGCCACTCCTCAGAATTCCATTTTGAATCAGAATATTCATCCTGAATCAGAATATTCATCCTGAATCAGAGTATTCATCCTGAATCAGAATATTCATCCTGAATCAGAATATTCATCCTGAATCACCTGACTCACTGGAGGTGGTAGACGATGGGACTGACGCCTGACGCAACACCACAACTCTATACCAACTCAAGCCAACTCTGTCACGTCTCGATCTCTCGTGGGAAAAAAAAAAAAAACAACACCTCAGCTCTGACCTCTTCCCCTCATCCGTCTCTCATTTCCCCAGATCTCCAGATTTACCACTAATGACCTCATGACCTCATGACCCCCTCCCCCAACCCCCCAAACCCCGTAATCTGGGAAATCCATCAGCCAACCCCAGATACGATCCCTTCCTCCAAGAGAAAGACCCCGCCTGGCCTTACAACTTCTGCTGACACCACCTCCCCAGCAGTCCGGTAGCACTGCGTTAAGTAACAAGACAAGCAGAAGTAAAAAGCAGGCCAGAATTGTAAACAAAAGCAAACTTTCCTCAGTTCACCTCAGTCATCGAAGGTATTCAGCTTAATGTGCAACACTGGACCAGCAGGCGTTTCGACCTTATGCGGAGGTGTTACCGGGCTCCACCAGCATGAGGTTACATCTTTTGTCTAAGCAAATGCTACATGAAGTAGTGTAGCCTTGGGCTAGGGCAACCTTCAGAAAAAGCTTACCACAAGATTTCTTTCATAGAAACTGGTCCTCGGGTTATTGTAGATCGCTACATGTTGAGGGAAAGCCCAACTATCGTTCTGATACATATCTACGATCTCTCCAACCAGCCAACCACCTATCAACACTGCAGGCGACACGGCCTATCAACTCCATCAAGCAGTGACACGAAGGAGAGGGGTTTAACCTACAGGAATCGCTGACAACACAAACTCTTTCAATGGCTCTCACTCCTTAGGGACCCCTCTCAGTAGGCATGATGACTCCAGTGGCTTCCATTAACATTGTGTAACTACTCACGACCCTCCTAGACGGGGTTCCAGGCGACTGCAGGATCGTCAGCACACAGGAACCTCCTCATATCAGCGGTGGTGTCGACGCTAGACACTCAGACACACTTGTACAAACTACGAGAATCAGAATTATAATGAAGATGGTGATGTATTACGGCACATCAACACTTAAGAGCCAAACTTTCCCACTTTTCTAGTTCACTCAGCTTAACGGTGACAGTCCTGATGTACTAGACATAGCAATACTCACCGGAACATCCACATCAGACAAGGGGACCCCAGCCAAGAGCAATCTAAAAGCCTTCTCGAAATGGATACCTGAATACGCATGAGGGTGACGCCAAAGTCTCGTGGAAAGTGAAAAGAGAAGGGGATTGCATGACCTTACAAAGGGATCTGGACAAACTCCAAAGTTAGTCTGATACATTAGTGATGAAAT
Source organism: Panulirus ornatus (assembly GCF_036320965.1). NCBI lineage: Eukaryota > Metazoa > Arthropoda > Malacostraca > Decapoda > Palinuridae > Panulirus > Panulirus ornatus. The sequence goes on along the minus strand of NC_092234.1, from coordinate 55,838,483 downwards.
CCGACCTGAGTGAATGTAATGAGGCGAGGACATAGTGAAAGCGGGACCTCGATGTGGATATCGTGTAACAGTGAATGAGCTGCAGGTATCTGTGTGCCAGAGAGTCTTGGGACGATATTATCCCTAACCTCTCGCCATATTCCCGCCTTCGATAAACAGTAAAGGAGTCGATCTCTCTGTTGGCGAATAACAGAAGAGCATTCAGGTATGTGGTTAAGGCAATATTCAGCAAGCTGTTGTTCACGTCCTACATAAGGCCAGCACGAGAATAGGTTCCTCTAGTTTGATCATCGTACTTAGAGAAACAGAAAGAGCTAATAGAGAAGGTCTAGAGGAGGTAAAGAAAGTTGTTATCAGATTTAAAAGAAGTGAGTTGCAGGGAAAAACTAGAGTACTCAAATCTGTCCACTACAGAAGGAAGAAGAATGAGGAGTGACCTGATCACAGACTTTATTGATAGTGAAAGATGCAGTACAAATAGCTAACCACTTATAGGTAATCACGCATACACACACACACACACACACACACACACACACACACACACACACACACACACACACACACACAGACGTATTAAATCCATAGACAAAGTATAGATAGATGTGTAACGATGATAAGGTACGGTAAGAGAGGGAAAGAGAGACAGACGGAGGAGAAAATGAATAAAAAGAAATGTTTATACCTGATATATAATAAAGCTGGGAAAACACAAGGTCACAATTAGGAGGAGTTGAAGACAACACAAGAGTCAAACTGCATCTGAGTGATACAAGAGAACATGAAATGACTTACCTCAAAACAACATGCGAGGAACTGGCGAAGTAAGAAGGGAACGTTGTTGACAGCACAAGACGACTCAGAATTGTTTCAGACTTTTATAAGAGACAAACTAACCGTAAAGGAGCAAATTATTAGATCAAGGAACACACACACGAGGAACTTACTGACGCGGACGAAGACATACTCGAGGAACAGAATACTGAGTGTGTTTACAGACGAGGCCCTTACGGGGTGCCTCTACTGCCAGCCACGGAGGGAGAAGATATCTTACAAACTATAGAAGTAGATTCATTAGACGTGAGGTGGAGGCTCATGAAGGAACCAGACCCAAACAATGCATGTGATCCTGGTTGTACTTTTCCACTTGTTATTGAGACAGTGGACGAAGGTATGGTTGTATGAGAACCCCCTTAATATGAGGTATTTTCCAAAATAATGGAGTAAAGCCAACGTATTACCAACATTTAGATATAAAAAGACGACAGAAATGTAGACCTGAATGCCAGTATCTCCACTGATCGTAATCAGCAAGATATGAGAGGAAGTGATGAGAAAACACTGAACTGGCGTGAGCTGCTCAAGTGCAAGGCAACATGGATTTAGGAGACGTTGTGTGACGAACCTGTTGGATTATCCTGAGGGAGTAATGAAGATGCTAGAGGCTAAGGATGGGTGGGTGGACTGTATATTGTTGTACTGTTAGAGAACCTTTCATAGTCTCCTTCCCCAATGACGAAACCAGGCATCTCACATGGAGTCTGAAGAAGAGGTCGAGTCGAAGGGCACGCCTCCTTCGAGCTTCCAGCAGCGAGACGCACGCCACCTCCCTCAGATTTTCAGGAGGATTCTCCTCCACCTCGACAACTGGCGGAAACGAGAATTCCCAAGATAACGTCGTCAACCTCATTATGCCTGGCGTGCCCCGTGTGATGGTGGCGGCCACAGCTGCTGCTGTAGGGACGTTGGTGCTCAGAGAGACTCCAGAGGTGGTGGTGATGATGATGATGATGATGACGATGATGATGATGACGGTACCGGGGCAGAGCAGGTGTCATCGTGAGTATGATGTGTGTGTGTGTGTGTGTGTGTGTGTGTGTTTTAGGAAGAAATCGAGGCAGAGGGTTGGGAGGAATTCGTGGATATGAGACAACCAGTCCTTAAAGACCTGACGATGTAGACGTACCCTTAACCCCTTAAGGAGGATGTGGACGACCCTTGATCACGACGGTGTGGATGCTTGACCATGATGGTACGACCCCTGATCACAATGGTATAGATCCTTGTCCATGCCGGTACGACCTTTGACCATGAAGGCACCACCCTTGAACACAAGGGCACGACCCTTGTGCACGATAGTACGACCTTTGACTACCAAGGCACTGCCCTTGAGCACATCGGTAAGGTCCTTGACCACGAATGTGCTGCCCTTGAGTTTGATGACGTAGCCTTTGATCTGACCAGGACTCCTTTACACATTTACCATTTGGGCTACTGTGGGCATAACGTCATGAGATGAACCGGGAGTTTTTGAATTTTGTTTTACGATCTGAAGTTTACGGCAGCCATCTGAATATTAATCATAACTTAAGACGTACAGCAAATAGTTCACTATAACTGTAGGGTATGTAATACAGTGCAAATAGCTCTCAGTGTGAAGTAGCCCAGAGGTACAACGTTATATATGGTCCAAGAACCCATACGTCCATTGGTTACAAATTAAGGTTTTAGCATCATAGGGAGAAAAAGGAGAATGAGGATGTTGGTTTTCAGAAAACACTGAACGATGATCACAGAGGAGAAGGATCGATCCCACTGAAGATCCACCATCCTACAAGATCCTTCAGCCGTAGCAAGGATCAACCCTTCACACGGCGAGACCAAGGATGGTAGGAATCACACCAGTGATATAAAAATAGAGAGTTGCCTTCCTTCCATCCACCACAACACCGCCTCTCATCACATCCAATTAAAAGTTAAGAAATGAAATGGACTCCGGAGGCAATGGTGTTCTTCCAAAGCAAATGTGATTCTCTTCCCAGCGAAGCCTCTCTGTCAGTCAGACAGCCACAACACACACAGTGAACCATACTCCTCCTGTCTGGCTTCCACCGTCACAAGGGACACGACAACTGAAGGACTGCCTCTCCGTTGTGTACTGACAGGTGAATCTACTTCATCCCGTTTGTGATTATTATGGCTTTTTTGTTGTCTGATGCACTGCAGGTCGACTGCAGAAAAGCCTTATCTTTGTCCACTGCGTTGGTCACTGGTCGACGTTCCTATAACTCAGTGTTCACCTCAAGAAAGGTACCACACACACACCCACACACACACACACACACACACACACACACACACACACACATACATGACCTGTGCCAGTAACAGCACGCCTGAGAATGGGTTATCATTGACCTGAGCTTGTGCCAGATATACACCTCGTGACTCTTCAAGAATAAAGAAAATCTCTGATCAAACTTTTCATTTCACAAACTTCACACACACACATTATCTTCCTACTACTTGTCTGTGCTACACCACAGGCGGAGGAGCATACTAGCCTCCTGTGGTGTGACGCATTAACATTTCTGTGGCACAGATATCCATCAACTTTCTGTGGTTCCCCCTCGGCGCTACAGGCAAATATAATTAGCGTGGGGGAAAAGTTGGCGCAGCTGGGTATAAGCAATAACAAGTTTGCACATCAGCTCATCCCTCCGTCCGCAAAACTTTCCACCCGCCAACTTTGCTGAAAAGAAGAAAGAAAAAAAAAAACGGGAAAAAAGAAATAATCCCCTAACGCGAGGGGGGGGGGGATTTTTTAAGGTCTATTTAATCCAGACCTTGAGCTGGGATTACCCTGTTTTAAGATGCCCTTTTTGCTTTCTTAAACAATATGTAAATAAAAAAAAAATGGTTTTCGACAAATTTTATGGTTACGAATAAACCTTAATTCTAGGAATATTTAGTTCATTCACTCGGGAAGATTAAGAGAAAACTGAATACTTGAGATATCTATCATAAATCCATCTTCTGCTTTCATTATTTTCTATGAATGATGATGATAGAACTTCTTTCATTAATGTACCTTCTGCATTCACTCAGAATTTTCAAACAAAGAAGATTAAGGATTTCCTTCATATGTCTGTCATGAATATACCTTCTCCTGCATTCATTATTTTCTATCATTTCTGATGTCTTAAAAGGTCAGTGAATTCCCATACGACCCTTTTATGTAAATAGCCCCTCACCAATGTTGTCCGAAAAAAAAAAAAAGAAACTTCTAGGAACGTTTAATGTCGTTTTCGCCAACCAAAATATTGAAATCCATGTAAGGAGATAGGGAGAGATGAGATTAAATACGACATAATCTCTCTTTAAGTCTCTCTTTAAAAAGCTTCCATTGTCCTTATGACGAGATGTGATGTGTGTGTGTACCTCGCTCGCACAAGCACATATTATCCAGCGATGGGAAGGGCGAAGTCCACGCTAGCATGGCCCAAGTCCTCTCGAGACTCCAGGTTGCATTTCAGGTCAGAAATCCGTCATGTGAATCTTGTAAGAAAGAACTAGATCAACGCTCAACCTGCTTTTCTGAAGACGAGAGATTCCCCCGGTCACTTAGACGACGATGTGGAGTTTTATTGTGAGCCACGCTAGGCTGGGAGGAGGGGGGGGGGGGAGCATTATGAGTCACGCTAGGCTGGGAGGGCGGGGGGAGCATTATGAGTCACGCTAGGCGGGGGGGGAGCATTATGAGTCACGCTTGGCGGGGGGGAGCATTATGAGTCACGCTAGGCGGGAGGGCGGGGGGGAGCATTATGAGTCACGCTAGGCAGGAGGGCGGGGGGAGCATTATGAGTCACGCTAGGCGGGAGGGCGGGGGGAGCATTATGAGTCACGCTAGGCAGGAGGGCGGGGGGAGCATTATGAGTCACGCTAGGCGGGAGGGCGGGGGGAGCATTATGAGTCACGCTAGGCGTGGGGGAGCATTATGAGTCACGCTAGGCGTGGGGGAGCATTATGAGTCACGCTAGGCGTGGGGGAGCATTATGCGTCACGCTAGGCGTGGAGGAGCATTATGAGTCACGCTAGGCGGGGG
>NC_092234.1:55793598-55828598 GCF_036320965.1 Panulirus ornatus | reverse complement strand
ACGAATATATGGTGTGGAAGGAAGACAACAAGAAGCAGTTAGAAGTTTTCACCAAGAGCGTAAGGCGTGTGTGAGAGTAGGTAGAGAGGAGGCTGAGTGAGACACGTTTGTGGTAGGTTTGTGATTGTGTCTGTGGTTGTTTAATCTGTTCATGGATGGGATGGTAAGAGAGGTGACATGCGAGGATTTTGGGGAGAGAGGCATGTCTGCAGTTTTTCGAAGGTCAGGAACCTAGGAAGTGAGTCAGTTCTCTTTGCTGATGACACGTTGCTGATGGTAGAGACGAAGTAGAAACTTTAGAAACTGGTTTTCTGAGTTCAGGAGGTTATGTAAGAGTAAGTGAGAATAAACGGAAGGTTATTAGGCGTAGCTGTGAAGAGAGACAGGTTATTTAGAGAGTGAGTTCGAATGTAGATAACTTTGCGGATGTGAAGTGTTCTTAGATGCATGGGATTGGACGTGGCAGCGAATGGAACAGTGGAAGCTGAGGTAAGTCATAGGGTCAGTGAGGGGTGGATGTCTTGGACTCACTGAAGAATATGTGGAGAGAGAGGTCATTCCTCAGGAGAGCAAAGATGGGTATGTTTGATGGTATAGTAGTCCCATCATTGTTGTATGGAGGCATGGACGTTAGATATAGATGTAGAGAAGAGGTTTGGTCTATTGGAAATGAAATCTTTGCAGACAATATGTGGTAAGAGGAGGGTTGATTGAGGAAGAAATCATAGGATAAGTGAGGGGTGTGGTAATAAGAGGAGTGTGTATGAGAGAGATGAAGAGGATGTGCTGAGATGATGCAGAGGAAGAGGATGAATGAAGGGATCACACGTCGGAAGTGGAGAGAAGAACGAAATAGGGGAAGACCAAGAAGGAGGCGAAAAGATGGGGGAAAAGATGCTTTGAGTGTCTGGTACCCAAGCATGCCGGAGGGTGGGAGGCGTGCAAGGATAGAACGAAACGGAGCGAAGTGGTACACAGGGAGCGGCGTGTTGTCAGTGGGCTGCACCAGAGATTGCGACAGTGTTTGAGAAAAGCTAGGGAGTGGATGCGAGCGAATAAGGCCATTTTTCGTCCTTTCCCGACGGTACCTTGCGAACATGGGAAACGGTGAACACACACACACACACACACACACACACACACACACACACACACATGTATATATATATATATATATATATATATATATATATATATATATATATATATATATATATATATATATATATATATATATATATATATATATATATATATATATATATATATATATATATATATATATATATATATATATATATATATACATATATATATATATAGTTATAAAATATTCTTTTTATAAGTATGGCAATAAGTGAAATAAGAATAGTAAAGATACGGATATAGAAAGAAGTATAGAAAATAAGGAAGGAGAAAGAAAGAAGAGAAGGATGAATAGGAAGATGCAGGATAAGATAGAAAGGAGGAGGAGGAAGAAGAAAAAGAAGAGAAAGAGAAATATAAAATGAAGAAATATAAAAACATAAAAGGCAAAGAGAAAAGGAAAGGAAATGGAGATGAAGAAAGAAAATAGGGTTAGATAGAAGACGGGAAGAGGCTGCAAGGATGAAGTGAGAGAAAAAGGAAGAGGAAGGAAAGAGATTAAAAGAACCAGAAGAATACAAAAAGGAATAAAGAGAAAAATGAAGAAAACTATGAAAGATGATAACGAACAAGAAGTAAAATGAATGAAGAATATACTGATAAGAAATGAGGACAAAGAAGATGAAGGAAACATAATATCAAAAAACTAAAGAAAAAAGAAAAAGTTGATGAAGAGAAGAAGACTACAATAGAGAATATAGAAGAAATTAAGAATGAAGGTGAGAAAAAAAGAACGAAAGAGAAAACGGGGCAAAAAGATCTCATTTTCTCTCACTTTCTTCCTCGCCTTATTTTCTCCCACATGTATCTGTCTCCACTTTATACACCCTCCCCCCCCCCCCCTGATGGAGGGTTTCCACACCTTCCTGTATCCAGTGTCTTTATATATATTATTATTTTTTATTATACTTTGTCGCTGTCTCCCGCGTTTGCGAGGTAGCGCAAGGAAACAGACGAAAGAAATGGCCCCCCCCCCCATACACATGTATATACATACGTCCACACACGCAAATATACATACCTACACAGCTTTCCATGGTTTACCCCAGACGATTCACATGCCTTGATTCAATCCACTGACAGCACGTCAACCCCGGTATACCACATCGCTCCAATTCACTCTATTCATTGCCCTCCTTTCACCCTCCTGCATGTTCAGGCCCCGATCACACAAAATCTTTTTCACTCCATCTTTCCACCTCCAATTTGGTCTCCCTCTTCTCCTTGTTCCCTCCACCTCCGACACATATATCTTCTTGGTCAATCTTTCCTCACTCATCCTCTCCATGTGCCCAAACCACTTCAAAACACCCTCTTCTGCTCTCTCAACCACGCTCTTTTTATTTCCACACATCTCTCTTACCCTTACGTTACTCACTCGATCAAACCACCTCACACCACACATTGTCCTCAAACATCTCATTTCTAGCACATCCATCCTCCTGCGCACAACTCTATCCATAGCCCACGCCTCGCAACCATACAACATTGTTGGAACCACTATTCCTTCAAACATACCCATTTTTGCTTTCCGAGATAATGTTCTCGACTTCCACACATTCTTCAAGGTCCCCAGGATTTTCGCCCCCTCCCCCACCCTATGATCCACTTCCGCTTCCATGGTTCCATCCGCTGCCAGATCCACTCCCAGATATCTAAAACACTTCACTTCCTCCAGTTTTTCTCCATTCAAACTCACCTCCCAATTGACTTGACCCTCAACCCTACTTTATATATATATATATATATATATATATATATATATATATATATATATATATATATATATATATATATCTTTTTTTTTAAACTATTTGCCATTTCCCGCGTTGGCGAGGTAGCGTTAAGAACAGAGGACTGGGCCTTTTTTGGAATATCCTCACCTGGCCCCCTCTGTTCCTTCTTTTGGAAAATTAAAAAAAAAAAAAATATATATATTTTTTTTTATTTAATATATATATATATATATATATATATATATATATATATATATATATATATATATATATATATATATATATATATACTCTCCCTGGAATCTGTCCTGGGCTTCTATCGAACCTCAGCTCACGAATGCTATTTCTTCTGTTGTGTGTGTGTGTGTGTGTGTGTGTGTGTGTGTGTGTGTGTGTGTGTGTGTCTGTCTGTCTGTCTGTCTGTCTGTCTATTGTTTTACCCATCATTTCTTGCGGTTTCCTCACATTTCGCCCCCCACCCCACCCCCCTCCAGGCCGTAGTCTGGGCTCCCAAAAGTGAGTGAGAGTTGGCTGTACCATTCTATGTGTGTGTGTGTGTGTGGGGTTGGGGAGAGGATGAAGAGCGTGTCTGGGAGAGGAGACAAGGAGGGAGGGAGGGAGGGAAGGGAAGGGTGGTTAATTCCCTGGGAGTGTCTTGAAGAAATTGGATGTCATAGTCGACTCCAGGAGCATAAAGCACAGATTTGGATATCCAATTACGAGTCTTGCTTGAGAAGTGGGGAGGGAAGGAGGGGTTGCAACGCATAGAAAACGGGAGAGAAGAGGGTGGTGTATATACACGTTGCACTAGCTACGTCACTGGGAGGAAATGCATGGAAAACGGGAGGAAGGGGCGGTGGAGGTGTATATACACATTACACTAGCTACGTCACTGGGAGGGTAAGGGGAGGAAGGGAGATGTGATGGTGGTGGTGGTGGTGATGGAGGGAGAGGGTGTTTAGTGTGAGTGAGAAGGAGTGGGAGAGAATTGTCGTAGGGTTGAGGGAAGAACATACGTAGGAATGGGAAGATTGGGGCCTAAGGAGAGAGAGAGAGAGAGAGAGAGAGAGAGAGAGAGAGAGAGAGAGAGAGAGAGAGAGAGAGAGAATATCAGAGAACGATCCACAAAGCTTTGATACGAAAGAATATACGTATCTAGTGGTGATGAAAACAAAACGAAGAAAAAAACAAATAAGAAACAGGAGACATAGCGAGAAAGACAGAGAAAATACAGTGGGAGGAAAGCTGTGAATATAGTGGGAGAGATAACACAGCAACACCAGACGAGACGGACCAATCACAATATTTCTGAAGAAGTCTCCCTCAACCGCCGTCACTAACTGGCAACCATCACATAAGTCCCAACGTTTTAAAAGGCTTTGGAGCGGTCCCGCTCTTGCCTGTGCCTCTCTCTCTCTCTCTCTCTCTCTCTCTCTCTCTCTCTCTCTCTCTCTCTCTCTCTCTCTCTCTCTCCTCTCTCTCTCTCTCTGGTGCGGTGAGCGCTTCGCGCTGCCATTTTGCCTAGATCTCGCCGTAGGTACTCGTGAATAGGAGGTAAATCTCTCTCTCTCTCTCTCTCTCTCTCTCTCTCTCTCTCTCTCTCTCTCTCTCTCTCCTGCCTTATCTCTCTACCATTCCTCGGAAATTAAACTTGCGATTATTCCGCGAGAGATTCTTCGCGTGAGGAGGCGCTCTGTGTGTGATGACTTATTGCTGGCCCCGCGCCGTGAAGATGTGAAGCCTCTCGCTCGTCCCGAGGGGACGAGCTAGAGGGGAGAGGAATTTTCCGCAGTGGGCAGTGTCTTAAGTGGGATGCTGAAGTGGGGTGTGGAGATAACAACTCTGTGTATTCATCAACCACCGATTACATTAATAAGATAACAATTCTCTATATTCAGCCACCAATGATTACATTAAGAAGATATTAGCTTTGTATATTGTGTGAGACGAGGTTACCTTTTGGTTTTTCTTTTCCTAAGATGGAAACGTAGACGTAAAGCCTTGGTTTAGTAACGAATGGTTTCTGTAGTTATGTACCTAATTACAGCAAAATGAATTTGTGTTCTATAACATCTAACAGTTCACAAAATATTGTCCAGTAACATCTAACAGTTCCAAAAAATGTTCATCTGTTATATCTAGAAATTTACAAAATATTGTTCTATAACGACTAACAATTTACAAAATATTGTCCTTTAAGATCTAACAATTTACAAAATGTTGTTCTATAACATCTAACAATTTAGAAAATATTGTCCTATAACATCTAACAATTTACAAAATGTTGTTCTATAGGACTAACAGTTAATAAAACATTGTCCTATAACATCAAACAATTCACAAAACATTGTCCTACAACACCAAACAACTTACAAAATATTGATCAGTAACGACCAACAAGCAATTCCCAATTGACAAACAAATCCAGCAGTTCGTCATCGGCGCTTGGAAGCGACCGGGGTCATTTGCGTCGCCCAGCATAATTACTCGGGTAATTACCTCGTGCGTCTGATGATGGTCGTGTGGTCTGCTCTCCCTCGCCACCGACCAATGGCCGTCCTCCCGCTTCCTGCAGGTGAGGTGTGGTCTGATCCTGGGTGTATTTTCGTTAATGGCACCTCATGTGTGGTGACGTGGTGATGTGTTGTTCTCCAGTGTAGCGTGTGTGTGTGTGTGTGTGTGTGTGTGTGTGTGTGTGTGTGTGTGTGTGTGTGTGTGTGTGTGTGTGAGAGAGAGAGAGAGAGTAAATTCATGAATAGATAAGCCTTCTTCATAGCCAGGTTCAAGTGGCATGAACATGGAAAGAGAGAGGATTACAGACATCATAGAACCCAGGGGGAATATATATACATATATATATATATATATATATATATATATATATATATATATATATATATATATATATATATATATATATATACATTTATTTATTTATTTATTATGCTTAATCGCCGTGTCCCGCGTCTGCGAGGTAGCGCATGGAAACAGACGAAAGAATGGCCCAACCCACTCACATACACAATGTATATACATAAACGCCCACACACGCACATATACATACCTATACATTTCAACGTATACATACATATGCATACACAGACATATACATACATATGCATACACAGACATATACATATATATATACACATGTACATATTCATTCTTGCTGCCTTCATCCATTCTCGTCGCCACCCCGCCACACGTGAAATAGCATCCCCCCCCCCCCCTCCCCCCGCGAGGTAGCGCTAGGAAAAGACTTATTTAAGGAAATCGACTCCAGTAAATTCGACTGAGAATATCATGAATAACGACAAAGATTTGTAACCCTGCAGGAGGGTCATTGTGAGGTGACCTGGGGTCAAGATGAACATGAACCCAGACTCATGTTCATCATGTTCAAGGTTATTGTGGGTTTTATTTCTTTTGTTATTGTTAGCTGCAGGGGTACCAACTTTCCTGATGCGTTAGCTGCAGGGGTACCAACCTCCCTGACACATGACCTTCTAGATGTATGACCTGCATTGGTACCAACCTTCCTGACGCATGGCCTGCAGGGATACCAACCCATCCCTCTCCTCAACCCCCAAACCCAGCCAACAACAGGCTCTTGGAACCTTGTCAGATGAACACCTAGGCCTCACCAGTATGATAGGAGCATTACTCCACACACACACACACACACACACACACACACTCTCTCTCTCTCTCTCTCTCTCTCTCTCTCTCTCTCTCTCTCTCTCTCTCTCTCTCTCTCTCCCTTCTTTGTCCTTCCTCTCCCTCTTCCTCTTCCTCCTCCTCTTCCACCTCTTCCTCCCTCTCCATCTACTCTCCCTAGACATCATCTTAGAAATAAGAGGCGCGACAAGTCTCGCGCCATTCGTACCATGGGATATGGCCACGGCTTCCTCCAGCGCTGGGGGAACCTGGGTGTTAAATTCAAGGTCTTAGACGACCGGCAAGTTACGGCAGTTTACCGGATGTGGCCGTGAGGGACAGTTGTCTCAGCCCGTCCTGGGGAAAACAGACGCGGCCGTAAGGCACAGAAATCTCGCCCATCCTGGGAAAACCATGGCTTATGGTCGTAATATATTTCTTTTTTTTTTTTTCTTCTTAGTTGAGTTTGTGTCTCTGATGTTCGACACTATACGGGGCACTCCGTGGATGTGTTCACATTTATGATGATCATGAGTACGGAGTATATATATATATATATATATATATATATATATATATATATATATATATATATATATATATTATACTTTGTCGCTTTCTCCCGCGTGAGCGAGGTAGCGCAAGGAAACAGACGAAAGAATGGCCCATCCCACCCACATACACATGTATATACATACACATCCACACACGCACATATACATACCTATACATTTCAACGTATACATACCTATACATATGCAGACATATACATATATACACATGTACATATTCATACTTGCTGCCTTCATCAATTACCATCGAGAAAGAATACTTTCCACGCATTCCCCGCATGTCGTAGAAGGCGACTACAGGGGACGGGAGCGGGGGGCTAGAAACCCTCCCCTCCTTGTATTTTAACTTTCTACAAGGGGAAACAGAAGATATATATATGTATATATATATATATATATATATATATATATATATATATATATATATATATATATATATATATATAGATAGATAGATAGATAGATAGATAGATAGATAGATAGATAGATCGATAGTTGGATAGATAGATATGGCAGTCTTCGTAAAGAGTTTTCATGTCTATGAATTTATCTTTTACCATCTACCATGGCCTCTCCAACTGAGAGTGTGCAGAATGATGGAACAAGACGCCATCCTGCGTCGAAGTTTCGCGTCCCTAAGCATACACATCTATATTCGAACTTTAATCACAAGATATATAACTTTTAAGGTCCGACCAGATAATTAGATTACATATATGAATCTCTCAAGTCTTTGGTATGATCAGGGAGGAAGGGAGGGAGAGAGAAGAGGAGGAGGAGAGATACGTTTCGGTGAAGAGAGAGACGTGTGAGATGTCTCAGCCAGAGAGATGGAGGAGGGGTAGTGATGATATGAGAGATGGTTTTGACCCTCCTCCATCATGACCAGTGGCACGGGCAGCCTTTTAGCTATGACCTCATCCCTCAAGTGGGTTTCTTAATGACCAAATCATCATACTCAAGGGTCGTAACAACCCTCGTGCTTTAAAAAAAAGAAGAAAGGTCACACCGTCGTGCTTCACGGTCGTATATGTCGTGTTCAATGATCGTTAAGTCGAGAGGTCGTGTTGAATGGTCCAGGGGGAGAAGAAAAGAAAAAAAGATATATATATATATCAGAAATTATTACCTTATGGCGAATGAAGTGTATAGAGAATGGCAGAAAGATTTTGTGAGAGAGAGAGAGAGAGAGAGAGAGAGAGAGAGAGAGAGAGAGAGAGAGAGAGAGAGAGAGAGAGAGAGAGAGAGGGTAGCAGCTCCCAACACATGAGCAACATACCCGCAATGCGTATGCACCCTAAGCCATCTTATTCAATTATACCCAAACACAACCTCAGAACCGCTGGACCTCCCTAAAACGCCGTCCGGTTTCACCATCTCCCAGTGGTTTTTCTGTGTTATTGACGATATTCAGACCCATTCCTTATAAATGTTTCTCCCCCTCTCCACCCCACCCGAGGGAGGATTAATTTCAGGTAACTTCAGAAGCACTGAGAAGAAATTGAGAAGATTAATGCGCATTAAATCCACCATTAAATGACAAATGTTTACCGGCCCTCGGCGATTTGTAGCTGTCCGAACGCCCCGATGGCTGACTTCACTTACTAACGCTTTAGTCCACTGTGCTGGGGCTGAAGACACGGCCAGCATTCAAACAACCTTCACTTATCTTGGCACTCGCAACTCCGCAAATTAGATCAGTGTTAAAATTGTTATTCATATCGTAACTTTACATTCTCTTTGACTCACGGACATAAAATGACCCAGGTGGATAAAGATTGGGATAATATTACGTTCATCAAAAGGGATTATTTTGGCCAGCTTTGGGTAGTGCAGACCATGTTTTTTTCTCTCTCTTTCTCTCTTTCTCTCTCATTCAGAAGCACACATACACGTCCCCATTAACAACATTCCGGGAATATACAGACCAAAGCAGCATCAGCTGGGGAAGGTTGTTTTCACTTCTACAACTTGTAGTTCAACAGATATTCTGTCTTTTTCCTAAAAATCTTTTTATTTCCGTCTGTGTTTGGATGGAGGTTACATTTGGAAACTTAGATTCTGTGTTTCTTTTTTATTTCTTATTTTCCTTCATTTTCAAACGACAGAAATGGATGAATAAGAAACAGGATGATCCTGACTAGTGTGAATTTTAGTAGGAGATAGATATGTGTCCGACTAACAGGTGTTAGTTGATCATATAGCGAAGATTCAGGTGTTATTTAAGGATGGTGTAGAACAGTGCTTATGTAAAGGGGTATCAGCATGTGTGTGTGTGTGTGTGTGTGTGTGTGTGTGTGTGTGTGTGTGTGTGCGTGTGTGTGTGTTTGTGTGTGTGTGTGTGTGTGTGTGTGTGTGTGTTTGTGTGTGTGTGTGTGTGTGTGTCACAAGGAGAGTTTTACACTCGTGTTGCCCTATCGTTTAACTCGTTATATTGCATATATCATGCCGTAACTTTCTATATATACAAATACATATAATACACGCCTTAGCTTACACTAGGTACCCATATACGTGTGTGTGTGTGTGTGTGTGTGTGTGTGTGTGTGTGTGTGTGTGAGCATGATATGAGCACCAGCATTTTCCACCGAAGAATTCCGCCTCATCAGATGTGTGAACAGTTAACAAAGTGTCAACCCGTAACACCAGCAGACAGACTTGTAGCCCACCATCCTCTCGCCGCCCTGCCGGGGTAGACACTAACTGTGTCCTCGCTGTATCAGGCAGAGTAGGTGGTTGGGGGAACGGAGGGAGGTGCCTTGTGGTTAACGGGGATGGAGGTTTGTGCACGGGTGGTTGGCCTGGGTACAGAGATGCGTGTACCTTTCTTGTGTTATCTTGTTTTGATAGTTCAGATCATAATGATTTGGTTGATGATAAGATGTGCTTTATAGTCGCCTTGGGAGTAATTAAAGGTATTATTATTATCATTTATGACAGATTCAGTGACATTACGGGTAGCACAATCAGATGAAGGGTTAGAGTGTGATTGGATTGGTAAGGTCTACAGGGAGATCATTTTCCTGCCAATAGTTAGCAATAGCATTAGTGTGGTCACCTGTACGTAATGAATGACTGTGCCAGTAGCATCTCTTAGTTTCTGTGTTGCCTGTCTGGTCAATGTATACATCTTTACATGCCTTACTTTTGACGGCGTTAACACTCCCGATTTTCTGACACTTTGGTCTACTTTTTGCGATCTTACGAGTCCAGGAAGATGACTGTTACCATATAAAATGTAATTCAAGGAACTTTTGTTATCCCGAGTGGTTTGTGAACAAGACTTACCGGAAAGCCAGGAAGTTATAGTATAGATCTGATATAAATAACGTAGTAAAGGATGATGGAGTTAAATGTTTAGTGTTGCCCTGTTCTCCTAAACTTAGCTAACGAAAGACAGTTGCTAAAAAACTGTACTTTTAATATTGCCTTCTAATATGACGACACTATCAGTAAGATCTTTATATATATATATATATATATATATATATATATATATATATATATATATATATATATATATATATATATATATATATATATATATATATATATATATATATATATATATATATATTCCTATGAGTCCACGGGGAAAATGAAACACGAAAAGTTCCCAAGTGCACTTTCGTGTGATAATCACATCATCAGGGGAGACACAAGAGAGAAATATAACAGTCAGGAATATCTTGATCACGCGCAAAATTGTGATCTTTTCCAATATATATATATATATATATATATATATATATATATATATATATATATATATATATATATATATATATATATATATATATATATATATCTTTTCTTTCAAACTATTCGCCATTTCCCGCATTAGCAAGGTAGCGTTAAGAACAGAGGACTGGGCCTTTGAGGGAATATCCTCACCTGGCCCCCTTCTCTGTTCCTTCTTTTGGAAAATTAAAAAAAAAAAAAAAAAAAGAATAGAACGAGAGGGGAGGATTTCCAGCACCCCGCTCCCTCCCCTTTTAGTCGCCTTCTACGACACGCAGGGAATACGTGGGAAGTATTCTTTCTCCCCTATCCCCAGGGATATATATATATATATATATATATATATATATATATATATATATATATATATATATATATATTTATCCCATTTTAGAAAGTTAATACAAGGAGGGGAGGATTTCCGGCCCCCCGCTCCCGTCCCCTCTAGTCGCTTTCTACGACACGCGAGGAATACGTGGGAAGTATTCTTTCACCCCTATCCCCAGGGATAATATACATATATATATACATATACACACACACACACATACACACACATACGCACATACACACACACACACACACATACATATATATACATATGAAAAATGTAAGAAACAATTTAGAAAACAAACTTTTAGATTGAAATGAATGAAAAAAAAGAATGTCACATAATGGTTCAACCTCTGGCTATGGAAAAGGAAATGTACAATTTATTCACATTAAAGATCATAGCATGATTAGTATGGTCATTAACGAAACTTGTCTATATATAAATTTTCTGCCTAATTTTATTCATGTATGTATACTTCAGTCAGGGACGAAAGTCCACATCAAGGCCGGGCCTTAATTAAAATATGAAGAGGTTAATGAAAGGGGAAAAAAATGAAGAGACAAAGGATAGCATTTACGAATTTTTTAGGGAGTGATAAGCCTGTCTTATGAAACGTGCCAGGTCATAGTTAATGGGAAAGACATGACAGAGCAGAGAGGTCCCAAGCTTCGAGATGTAGAATAAGAAACAGTTATCAAAACGGCCCACCCTTGAGTTGCCAACGTCCATATATATATATATATATATATATATATATATATATATATATATATATATATATATATATATATATATATATATACACCACAATAAAAGACTAGCTGATACAGTGGGTTTGGTTAGATCCCCAGAAGCCGCTTGGAGAAGGATGGATTCAAGGTAGATTACTTATGCATCCACGAGCTTCCAGCTCAGAACTACAGATGGCTCTCGGAGCGATGTAGCACTGCAGGATGAAACTTCGAGTCCCCGTGTTTGCTTGGCCAGCGGGAGGGGAAAGTTGTTAATTTGTTTGCGCGTAGCGATTCGCGACAAGTTGGAACCAAAGGCAAGGTGTAAATACTTGCCAAGTTGGTATTATTGTCCTAGTTGTTTGGCTGGCGAGCCGAGCTGTGTGGGCCCTTGAAAATAGTGAATTGCTCTTGGCAGGAGGGGATGGTATGATAATTCATGCTGGTGTGGAGGTAATTTCGTGTTTGGTACACATTGCTTACAGACAGTTGGCTGTGTGTGTGTGTGTGTGTGTGTGTGTGTGTGTGTGTGTGTGTGTGTGTGTTTATATACAACTGTTTTGGATATAGGGATACACATTTGAACGTATAAATGAAAACACATCTGCTTTGGTGCACACACGTATACGTACTAATGTCTATACACCGTACCCTACAATAAATACATACACATATGAACATATATATACACGTAAAATGCCCATTTACGAACACACACACACACACACACACACACACACACACACACACACACACACACACACACACACACATACATGTGCATTCAAATCCTCCAGCTGTCGTCTGTATATTACCCATAGACTTAAAACATTGAAACGCCATGAACCTGAGCTCAAGAACGTCTACACAATCCTCCTTTGCTTTGGAAAATGTGTGAGAGAGAAATACTTAGCGAAACAGGAGGATTGGTGTGTGGGATTTTTAGATCTTGGGAAAGCATATGGTAGAGTTGATGTGACAATACAGAAATATTAAGAGTTAGGGCACTGAGAGCGTAGAACTCCCTCCCCGTGCATTACGAATAGGTATTTACACACACACACACACACACACACACACACACACACACACACACACACACACACACACACACACACAACTGGTCCCCGAATCAACATACGAACATACAGAGTTCTAAATTCAGCAAGTAGCGTTACATACCGTCCGCTGCCGGTAAACATTACCGTTTAAATCGGGACAGGAGAGAGAGAGAGAGAGAGAGAGAGAGAGAGAGAGAGAGAGAGAGAGAGAGAGAGAGAGAGAGAGAGAGAGAGCCATACCCCTGAAATTAAGGGATCCATCTTGAGTGGTGTCTCATCACGGGGAAGCCCTTCCTGGGGGCCTTAGAGGAAGGGGTGAAGTGCATGATGGTGGGATGGTGAGTGCCTGGCGTGGGAGGGTGAGTGGGATGGTGAGTGCCTGGCGTGGGAGGGTGAGTGGGATGGTGAGTGTCTGGGCCTGAGAGGGTAGAAAGAATAGTTAGTGAGACTGAAGGTAAGGAGAGAGAGAGAGAGAGAGAGAGAGAGAGAGAGAGAGAGAGAGAGAGAGAGAGAGAGAGAGAGAGAGAGAGAGAGAATCTTAAATCGTATTTGACATTTAAAAGCCATTTACTGGGCCATTTATCGTACAGGATTAGGAAATATGGCTGAGGACTTTGAGACCAGATGCTCTTGTGAAAAATGGCCTCCCAGGGGTATATATTTCAAAAAGAAAACAGATAGATACTATAGGTTGTGGAAAAAGCTTCAGTTCTTTATTACAAGACTACTGTATTTATTGTATTAATGTAGTGACGTGTTACTTCATTACGTATTATTGTTATATGAACAATCCACAAAGGAAATTCAGGTGGACTCTGTTTTCATACATTCACATATCCCTGGAGGTAGGGGAGAAAGTTTCCAAAAGAAGGAACAGAACAAGGAGCCAGGTGAGGAATCTTCCTCTCTAAGGCTCTGTCATCTGTTCTTGACGCCACCTCGCTCAGGCGGGAAAGAGCGAGCATGTGGGTCGTCTTCTTCGAGGCTGTCTCGTCGTCAGTTGACGAAAGAGAATACATCTTCTTCAAGAAAAAAGTTCTCGCATCAAAGAAATCCTTCCTTTCCCTTCTACCCGAATGTAGCGACAGCTCCTGGGAGAATGGATGAATCCTGGGGTTACATGATAACAGAATGTCAATGACCTCAAACAAGCTACCAGCAGTTAACAGCAGAGCTACGTCTCTCCACCATACATTAACTATCCTTCATGCCAATGTATGATTATACCAGGAATGAAACATATCCAGCTTATACTGAAGGGTAGATGGTTCTATGACTTCGACTTAAAAAACACGGGAGAAAGGAAACAGTTGACGTATGTATCTGTTGACCTGTTGGTTGTGGGAGACGAAGAGACGGGGTCCCGAATAGTCTCTCTCTCTCTCTCTCTCTCTCTCTCTCTCTCTCTCTCTCTCTCTCTCTCTCTCTCTCTCTCTCTCTCTCTCTCTCTCTCTCTCTCGACCGAAGGGTGATGATAAGTGCCTGCAGTGCCGAGATACCGTCATCCTAATCGTCACGCCAGCTTACAGTGGCCCTCGCCTTTAATTACCTTGGGCTGTGACCTTTGACGACGACAACCCTCCCCTCCTCCACCACCCCACCTCCACCACCAACCCACCTCCACCACCACCCCACCTCCCCTCCACCACCCCACCTCCACCACCACCCCACCTCCCCTCCACCACCACCCCACCTCCACCACCACCCCACCTCCCAACCGTGCCTTTTCCCACCCCAAGCGCATCGAGGTCACCAGGGAGTGACGAGCCTGAGCTCAAACGACCCGCGCCTGAAATAAGGTCAGAGGGAGCAGAGGCAAAGCCAGAGGTCATCGTATTCAAAGGGAGATTATTTCAGGTCCGGGTCATGATGTATGATAACAGTGGTATGATATGATATGATTCGAAAGATATGGTGATAATTTTAGGAAGATTATTATGATTATGATTCAGAATAGATGATTATAATCGAGGCCAGATTATATCATAATTTCAGGAAATAGAATTATAGAGGAAATAGAACTATAGTATAAAAAGAGTCAATACATTTCGGGTCATGTTATGACGAGTTGAGACATGGTAATCAATAATCCACTTCAGATATGTCATAAAAATCGAGAACCGAGACAGATTATCATATTTCAGATCAAGATTATCATAATTGGTGATTGGGATGTCTCGAATAATGCAAAGATAATACAAAAAAAAAAAGAACCAAAAAATTCTGAGATCTGTTGCCAGCAATCTGGACTCTATCTTGAGAGACAGAGTGAGACACTTGAAGGAACGAGACTTGGGAGAGACCGGAGGAGCCAATTTTCAAGGCTTATGACGGAAAATTTCGACCATTCGTGCCCCGTCAGATAAATCATTCCGAACGCGAAGGTGGTTGAGGTAGCAATGAACGGGGGTCAAGAAGATGATATACGTTGAGGGGGACAAGGGAGGGGGAGGGGTTGTGTTAGGGTGGAATTTATAGGGAATAAGGGAAAGAATGACCTGAATTTAATCCCCCCATCCACTCAAAAAAAAGAAAAAACAAAAAATGGTGGATAAAGGGAGTGGGGGGTTATCGGAAAAGATTTGGTCGCGTTCTGGAAGAAATATATATATATATTAGATGTGTGATCATAGATTTGGTTTCTTTTGTGAGCTCCTTTATCATTTTTGTTTTTTGTATTTCCTGTATTATGACGACTGTGAAGGCTTATGTTATAATGCGACAGAAGTGGTAATAATATTGATGATGGGATGAAGAGGTGTATATATATATATATATATATATATATATATATATATATATATATATATATATATATATATATATATATTCTTTTTTTTTTACCCAAAAAAAGAAGGAACAGAAAAGGGGGCCATGTTAGGACATTCCCTCTAAGGCTCAGTCCTTTGTTCTTAACGCTACCTCGCTAACACGGGAAATGGCGAATATGTATGAAAGAAAAAGAAGAAATAAAAATATATATATATATATATATATATATATATATATATATATATATATATATATATATATATATATATATATATATATTAGATGGATAGATAGATAGATATGGATAGAAGTGTAAGGGGAAAAAATGTTAGAAACTTCACATGTGAATGAAGTAAAGAAAGTAAAAGAAAGAAGGAAACCTCTCTTCCTTCTCTCCCTCCGTGAAAGCGTTTACAAAGCGCGGGTCCAGAACCCGAATGATGAAACTTGCCTTGAGGGGTCTGGGAGCAAGGAGGTGATCTGCTCGTAAGAACTGCTTCCCTGATTGCCAGGGAACTGCTCAATGGCCCGAGTACGGAGGAGAGAGAGAGAGAGAGAGAGAGAGAGAGAGAGAGAGAGAGAGAGAGAGAGAGAGAGAGAGAGAGAGATGAGAAACGAGGAAAAGAATTTTGTAATAAAAGATCTTGTGTGGTGTCATCTTAAGGAACGTCATGGGAGGTTGGAGACATGGCCAGCGGCTGGAGAATACAAGACCAGAGGAGTGTGTGTGTGTGGAATGAGATATAGACGAGTAGATGGTATAGTTAGTACAGATAGATGAGATATAGACGAGTAGATGGTATAGTTAGTACAGATAGATGAGATATAGACGAGTGGATGGTATAGTTAGTGCAGATAGATGAGATATAGACGAGTTGATGGTATAGTTAGTACAGTTAGATGAGATATAGACGAGTAGATGGTATAGTTAGTACAGTTAGATGAGATATAGACGAGTAGATGGTATAGTTAGTACAGATAGATGAGATATAGATGAGTAGATGGTATAGTTAGTACAGATAGGTGAGATATAGACGGGTAGATGGTATAGTTAGTACAGACAGATGAGATATAGACGAGTAGATGGTATAGTTAGTACAGTTAGATGAGATATAGACGGGTAGATGGTATAGTTAGTACAGTTAGATGAGATATAGACGGGTAGATGGTATAGTTAATAGATAGATGAGATCTAGACGAGAAGATGGTATAGTTAGTACAGATAGATGAGGTATCGACGAGTAAATGGTGTAGTTAGTACAGATAGATAGATAGATAGATATGCATATACTTCATATATACCATCATAAATTAGTACAGATGTGTATATGATTAGATTATTACACACGTACACATACAGGGGCCTGCGTGGTGTAGTGGTTACCGTTACTGACTGTCACATATGCATGGGCCGCCTGGGATCAAACCCGCATAGGTTCGAATCCTAGTCGCGGCATTCGGTCCACAGTCCACCCAGCTGTTCATCCTCCCCTTGTGGCTTATCTATAGAATGGATACATGGCATAGTACATACATATAAGAGGAGGTAAAACGAGTGTAAAACTCTTTCCCCCTTATTATACAAGTGGTAATCACAATACACACACACACACACACACACACACATTTCTATCTTCATGAAACTCCCGCAGCGCTCAGGAAGCCGGCCACGTCCACCAGGCAGGTGTTCGGTGTCTTCTTTCGGTTACTGCATCTTGGGCATGCAAGGTCCAAGGATGCACTGAATCGGTGCTTGATGGAATGTTAGGATGGTCGATGTCCAGGGGAGTGTGACTCGTGTATGTCTAGGGAGTGTGGTTGCAGATGGGTGTATGTATGTATGTGTGTATGTATGTATGGCGGGATGGTGTTTTAAGAGAGAGTTGGAAAAACGCTGCAACCAACATCGCTTCCATCACTGTTACTGCTACCACTACTACTACTGCTACTACTACTACTACTACTACTACTACTACTGCTACTACCACTATTACTACTACTGCTTTTACCACTATTATTGCTATTGCTACTACAACTATTACTGCTACTACCGCTATTACTACTTCTACTACTACTACTACCAATTGTGCTACATTTCCATCGTCTTTTAGCACTTCTATATTCACATTTCGTCTACTTTTAGCCTCAATAAGGATCTGCTTCAGTAATTTTCCTATTTTCTACTTTTTTGTCGTTTTTTTGGAGCTAGAATGTCTTTCGTGTGATTATTCTCGATGTTTTTTATACCTTCCCATTTATACGTAATGTAGAGTTTAGTGCAAAAGAATATATTGTAAATCTGATATATATATATATATATATATATATATATATATATATATATATATATATATATATATATATATATATATATATATATATATATATGAAATTCGTACAGTATTGCCAGCAGCCTATTTGATTATTATCTTGTTAACGAAGGAGCCACTAGTTTTAACCCTTATAACCTAACATAATTCTAATGTAACTGGCTCTCCCGCCAAACGACGTCAAATGTAATCAGATCCCGGCTGTGTGGTGTCACACGATACGAAGCCTTCCATATCCTTATGATAATGGCTCATGTTCATTATATACGAATGTTGAAAAGAAAAAAAAAAAGAAATTCAAATCGTTCTGGCGGATTGTGGCCCCAAAAACGAATCTTGATTAAGAATTAAAAAAAGAAAAAAAAAAACATGAAATTCGTGGGAAATGCGGTTGTTGAAATGAAAATATACGAAGGAAAACGAAAAAAACTGTGCATCGGAATGAAACTCTCGGAGGAAATATGAAAGGCTGAGCGAAGAAATCAGGGGAAAATGAGAGAGAGAGAGAGAGAGAGAGAGAGAGAGAGAGAGAGAGAGAGAGAGAGAGAGAGAGAGAGAGAGATAGAGAGAGAGAGAAGGCAAATGCGAAGGAGTGAATGAATCAGTCTTGAGTTATGGATGAGATGTCGGAGCGAGAGAAACACAAGATGCATAACACGCGCTACATAAGTACAGAGATAAGACCAGACGAATGAAATGTGTGACTATAAACCGGTAGGAATTATCTGTGAATTTGTTTTAGTCCATGCGTGAAAAGAAAAGAAAACGGGCTGGGTAAAGTTGGGTGGCTGGGGGGGGAGGGGTAGAAGGTGGAATAGAAAACGGAATGCACGACATTTTCAAGGTAGACTATTGATTTATATCTATATTTCATTTTTGCTTTGAAAAACGAAAAAGAAAAGAAAACGGGCTGGGATTGGAGAGGGGGATATGTTATAAGGACGTGTCATAAAAAACGGAATGAACGACATTTTCAAGGAGGCTATTAATTCTCATCTTTATTTAAGTTTTGGCTTTGAAAATGACGAATATTCTCATGTTCTTCCACTCATCCTGTAAGGAAGTTGGCGTTAAAGAGTTTTGAGCGCCAGCTCCGGTTCGGTTTGGCTTAATTTTATGTTTGAGAAAGAGACAAACATAACGCATCGCATTTTGCAGATGATGCTGTATTGTCTTACATACAATGACTGCTGGATATAATTCCCCAGCTCATCCCCCAACCTTCATTAAATCCTATGTAATCTCCATGATTCGAAGGAGAAGAAATCTGTAAATAAATTTACATAAATCTCTATATCAACATGGCGTAAGTGAATGATTTACAGCCGTGCTGATAGCTCGTTGAGCACAGGGTCGTACCACCGTGCTCAAGGGTCGTACCATCGTGCTCAAGGGTCGTACCACCGTGCTCAAGGGTCGTACCATCGTGCTCAAGGGTCGTACCATCGTGCTCAAGGGTCGTACCACCGTGCTCAAGGGTCGTACCATCGTGCTCAAGGGTCGTACCGCCGTGCTCAAGGGTCGTACCGCCGTGCTCAAGGGTCGTACCATCGTGCTCAAGGGTCGTACCACCGTGCTCAAGGGTCGTACCATCGTGCTCATTGTGTAAGACGGAATCATTCACTAACATTCATTCCCCTTTCACCGTCTTCCAGTGCTGATGAATAACATTCCGCCAGCCATAAACTCTGGCGTGATCATTCACCATTTATCTCCACCTGCCCATCAGCCAATCCCCAGTTGACCTTACCCAGGCAATTCGCTCGGCTGGCTGAGGAAATAATTCACCTCCCTCCCTTTCTCTCGCTCTCCCTCCTTCCCTTCCTCCCTCCTTCCCTCCCTCTCTCTTCCCAGACGAATTCCCTCCAGTTCGCGATGGCCTTCCCCAGGTGTCGTTATGTATAGAGGCGACAGAAGTCTGTGTCACTTGTTAGATTAGCGCCTGTGTTTCACTTGTTATAGTATCGTCTAAGTGACACAGAAGTTATACTAATGCAGCTCAATGAAAGCTATAAGTCTTCAGCTGAGGTGCTCGCTGTTCTAAAGTGTTTGTTGTTGTATGTTGTAGTTATTAATGGTTGCGGATTATATATTGGCCATCAGGTTGTAAGGTATGCAAGAAACATGGGTTGTGTGGTGTGAATGTTATACCTTAGATTCAGGGATATATATTGAAAAGGATCACAATTTTGCGCGTGATCAAGATGTTCCTATGAGTCCACGGGAAAATGAAACACGAAAAGTTCCCAAGTGCACTTTCGTGTGATAATCACATCATCATGGGGGAGACAAGAGAGAAATATAACAGTCAGTTGATATACATCGAAGAGACGAAGCTAGGACGCCATTTGGGAACTTTTCGTGTTTCATTTTCCCCGTGGACTCATAGGAATATATATATATATATATGCCATAGTCTACCCACATTACACACTTCCTCACATCTAGATGGACATCACAGGTGTCCTAATTAACTTCCACAACCAACCCACAAACTAGCTAGTTAGTCATCCAGCTAGGCAGCGAGCGACGAGCCAGGCAGGGTAGCCCACAAACCTGGCCAGCGTTTTCCTGGAAGAAGCTTCCATAACTTCGAGCAACGGAGAGCGGAGGGGAAAAAAATGATATTCCAAGTTTGGCTGAGTTTGCTCTATTAAGCTAAAGAGTCGTGAAAAATGGCCCAGTGCCGCCACACCGTTCTAAAAGAGAGAGAGCTTATGTGTAGAAACAAAGTTCATTATGTATTTAAAAAGAATCTAAGAAAAGTAAAGGAAGTTTGGGGGATATTCAAGATGACCCTTATGGCATTAGCGTTATGATCCCATAACCAAGTTAGGTAGGTTAAGGTACTTTAGCATTTTTCTGTTCGTGTGGAATGGGATAAGTTTGTCACAGATGTGCGGATGCCGGTAATAAGTGGCCCTAGGAAAGGTGGGAGGCTGATCTTAAATGGCTTCTCTCTCTCTCTCTCTCTCTCTCTCTCTCTCTCTCTCTCTCTCTCTCTCTCTCTCTCTCTCTCTCTCTCTCTCTCTCTCTCTCTCTCTCTCTCCCTTAGCCATATATTCTGTTCCAAGCTTACATGTCTCGTTTCCAACGACGTGTTTAGAAGACGATTGAAATGTTGATAATCGTTGTGACGCCTTTATATCGTGGATGGAACGTGGACTGTACGGTTTATCTTCGCTCATGACTCCTGCTTCAGGTCAGGGATGAATTCTGAAGTGATGAGCTAGACTTACAGTGACTCACCTGTAAAGACTTTATAATCCAGGGTACAGACTGAACAGCAGTCATAAAGGAATGGTACACACTCGTGTGAATGATGCCTTGTTCTTTAACAGCAGCTGGCGTGGCATGGGAAAAGGATATATATATATATATATATATATATATATATATATATATATATATATATATATATATATATATATATATATATATATATACCTCAGCCGTAAACATGCCGAATGAAAGGTAAAATACCAAGTATTATATAAGAGAATTGATTAAGCTGGACATCTTTGGTTATTTTAAGAAGGTGGAGGGGTTGTATTTCGAGGGAAAGGCGAGAGAAGGAAGAGAATCTCAGTTTCACAACATCACAGTGCAGGCGACGGAGCAGGCATCATAACGGCGAATCCTCGTGTAGTTGGTCGTCACACAGAAACTATGGGAAGAGACAGGCAGTCTCATGCCACGAAGCCACGGGTCCTGGACACACACACACACACCTCCCCCTCCCTTGTCTGTATTACTGCAGAGGGTTGATATCTAGCGTTCTGACATGTGACAGTTGGAAATGACTAAAGAAAATTTAGTGGGAGATGGAGGTTGAAGATACTTTTGTATTTCGGCAGTGTTGATTTTTATTTGGTTACTTCCTGCTCATTTGAGGTTGCTACACAGGTCAGAGTTCAGATATATATATATATATATATATATATATATATATATATATATATATATATATATATATATATATATATATATGTATATGATATGATAGAGTTGATAGAGATGCTCTGTGGAAGGTATTAAGAATATATGGTGTGGGAGGAAAGTTGTTAGAAGCAGTGAAAAGATTTTATCGAGGATGTAAGGCATGTGTACGTGTAGGAAGAGAGGAAAGTGATTGGTTCTCAGTGAATGTAGGTTTGCGGCAGGGGTGTGTGATGTCTCCATGGTTGTTTAATTTGTTTATGGATGGGGTTGTTAGGGAGGTAAATGCAAGAGTTTTGGAGAGGGGCAAGTATGAAGTCTGTTGGGGATGAGAGAGCTTGGGAAGTGAGTCAGTTGTTGTTCTCTGATGATACAGCGCTGGTGGCTGATTCATGTGAGAAACTGCAGAAGCTGGTGACTGAGTTTGGTAAAGTGTGTGGAAGAAAAAAGTTAAGAGTAAATGTGAATAAGAGCAAGGTTATTAGGTACAGTAGGGTTGAGGGTCAAGTCAATTGGGAGGTGAGTTTGAATGGAGAAAAACTGGAGGAAGTGAAGTGTTTTAGATATCTGGGAGTGGATCTGGCAGCGGATGGAACCATGGAAGCGGAAGTGGATCATAGGGTGGGGGAGGGGGCGAAAATTCTGGGGGCCTTGAAGAATGTGTGGAAGTCGAGAACATTATCTCGGAAAGCAAAAATGGGTATGTTTGAAGGAATAGTGGTTCCAACAATGTTGTATGGTTGCGAGGCGTGGGCTATGGATAGAGTTGTGCGCAGGAGGATGGATGTGCTGGAAATGAGATGTTTGAGGACAATGTGTGGTGTGAGGTGGTTTGATCGAGTGAGTAACGTAAGGGTAAGAGAGATGTGTGGAAATAAAAAGAGCGTGGTTGAGAGGGCAGAAGAGGGTGTTTTGAAGTGGTTTGGGCACATGGAGAGAATGAGTGAGGAAAGATTGACCAAGAGGATATATGTGTCGGAGGTGGAGGGAACGAGGAGAAGAGGGAGACCAAATTGGAGGTGGAAAGATGGAGTGAAAAAGATTTTGAGTGATCGGGGCCTGAACATGCAGGAGGGTGAAAGGAGGGCAAGGAATAGAGTGAATTGGAGCGATGTGGTATACCGGGGTTGACGTGCTGTCAGTGGATTGAATCAAGGAATGTGAAGCGTCTGGGGTAAACCATGGAAAGCTGTGTAGGTATGTATATTTGCATGTGTGGACGTATGTATATACATGTGTATGGGGGGGGGGGGTTGGCCCATTTCTTTCGTCTGTTTCCTTGCGCTACCTCGCAAACGCGGGAGACAGCGACAAAATATAAAAAAAAAAAAAGAATAATATATATATATATATATATATATATATATATATATATATATATATATATATATATATATATATATATATATATATATATATATATATATATATATATATATATATATGTTCAGAGAGAGAGAGAGTATAAAAGTGAGGAAGAGAATGGAGTACGAGCGAGTGTGAGAGTGTCATCATCAGTAAAGGATTAGAGGCATAAGATTAGAGAGATCGTTTATGAAGTAAGGAAAGAGATTTACGCGATTGGACAAGAACCCCCTGAGCAACGCCCACGGGTGATCAGGATAGAGGGGAAAGTCTCCTCATTGTAGTCTACTGCGATGGAGCGACTGGGAGAGGAAGCCATGGATCAAAGGAAGGGAATACATCATAAAGATTTGTAACCATACCCGTCAAATGCCTTCAGAGATATCGAGAACCATATCAAAAGATCCACCGAAATCCTCGATATCTGAGATGAATAAGATATTAAGTGACCTGAGAGATAAGAATGAGATTCTGTGTATAAGACGACGAGACTTTTTTTTGGAGGGTCTCAAAAAATTGGAGGCAGGGAGGAGGAGTGAAGAAGATATGAGATGTAGTTTGTAGGGTTAGATCCGCCTCGTTCTCAAGGTATACGCTGAACCAAGTCTTGCATACAAAACGGGGAAGATTTTCTTCTTTCTTTTTTTACGTAAAAGAAAACGAAATAGATGAGCTAGGATCGGAGTCAGCTGAGGTTTAATCCTTTTGCGCCACCGCTCACAGGGTGAGCATGGGAGTGGCACAGTCAATGTGGCAAGGTTACCACCACAGATCCATCAGTGACGCATTCCATCACGGCACACGAGGAAGTATACCATCCAGCCTAGGAGCATGCTCCTGGCACACTTGTATGTGGGGGAGAGTCCTCGCGTGACCTCGCGTGACCCCGGGTGACCTGGAGGGAACGTAGCTTCAGTATGAGGAGGTCAGAGCAACCACAACTATAACACAAAATATATATATATATATAACCATGACGAAGCACAACTTTAATTAAAGTAGGCCACTCAAATTATTTTTCCTTCCATCAAACCCTGACACCGGGGGATGAACCTCATATCTCACTGTAATGGAGCAGTGGCTTGGCCGTCTATCTGTCTATTTATCTGTCTATCTATCCATCTATTTTACCGAATGTATTAACTTCTAAATGACGTTACGGATTTATCTTAAACTTGGTACATATGTTTGGGACGACTAAAGCCCAATCCGAACACTCTTATATATATATATATATATATATATATATATATATATATATATATATATATATATATTATATATATATATAGTCCCATATATGCCAACATGGCTAACCGTGTTGGCCTCTGTCATCCGCAGCGACAGGAGACCATTGAATGGGTGTCCGGGAAGGAGGGAAGGTTGGAGGGGTGGGCTCGGTGGAAAGGGGGAGGGTATAGTAGTGCCAGGACGTGGGGTCTGGCTGGGAGAGAGCGGGAGAGGGGGGGTTAGGTAGTGCCAGCGGTGGGGTCAGGAAGGGAAGGGGAGGAAGGGGTTATATGATGGAGGAAGCGTTTGTTAGGATCATGTACGTGTATGTTCGTGCGCTCGCTCCTGCAGCAGCACCACAGCCAGAACAGAATGATCGAAGCGACAGAGATAAATAAGTTCAAGTTATCAAATGATAACTTTCTTTTTTTTGACGGAGTGGTCTGTTTGAAACAACGTGTCTCCGGACTGTCAGTATACAACAGTTTTTTCTTTTAAAGTTGTACGGTAGGAAAGGCTCATAAGAGTTCCTTCCCAGCACGAATAAAACGACCCATTTCCTAGTTACTGATATAATCACACATAAAGTGATTTGACTGATAATGGCATGACACTAAGATGCTGGTCGCCACATGTGCCTAAACACTGATATCAAGTCTATGTTGGAATTAAGATCTTCTGTTTGTAAGTTACTCAACATCTTGAAAGCTATAGTGTGTATATGTTACTGATGGAAGGTGGACGAAAAACGTCATCTTGAAATGTAATTCAAAAGTGATATACAGCGGCCTTAAGCTAGCTGGCATTCTCACCTCCATATAGTTTTATTTTCTGAAAGAAACAAATATAAACTAAAGTGATGCATTAGGAAACATGTTCCTCTCCATCCCTCTAGCTAAATCTCAATTGTAGCTTTGTCACACAGAGTTCGCGGTTCATCGTTACACATGTACCAGAAAAAATTTACGACGTGAGAACTCTTTACCATTTGGTTTCAGAACAAATTCGAGACGATCATACAGCACTAGGATCCCGTTCCTCAATCGAGCTATGAAGTATTGAAATTTGAGTTCACCGCACGAGTGTCCGGGCGTTGCCAACTTAGCGCTTTTTTGCGTTAGATCTAGCGTTTTTCATAGATCTAGCGCCTAACTTTTGTATTTAGCGCCTTAGAGTGTTTTTCGGCGCCCTTTTTTGCATTTGCTATTAAGTGTCAAACTTAGTGTTATGTCTTTATATGAGCAGAGTGAAACATTAATCAAAATATGTTGATTTGATTTAGGTAACTTTTAATCAAAACTTGTTAATTAATAAGGAAAACAAGACAAACATTGAACGTCATTGATTTTCATTGAAATGAACATGTTCGAAAAATTTTTGAACAGGTTCAGTTCAAGTGTATTCCGCTGGCTCCCCCTCCTCAAGTCCCCCGTTCAGTAAAGGTTCAGTTGGACTCTTGGTGGTGACAGAACTATCCGTGGGCCATGAAGGTCAGCAACATTGCTGGTTGTGTGTGTGTGTGAGAGAGAGAAAGAGAGAGAGAGAGAGAGAGAGAGAGAAGAGGGGGAGAGAGAGAGAGAGAGAGAGAGCAGGCCATTGCATATCACGAACACAACAACGAGTAAGAAATGTACTCAGTACTTTAGAGCAGAGTGGTTTGAAGAGCGTGGAAGTTGTTGTTACACAGCTCAGATCCTCAATGACACGTTTTATGATGAGAAAAACTACGAAGCGTATTCTTGGAGACGTTCTGCGTGTAGATAAGAAATCTGAAGCGGTGGTACAGGATCCAATCCAAACTGCTATGTGACCTTATTCAACTTACTGTTTCCTTAAGTTCTAAGGTCCTCATCATCCCAGGTTGAAAATTAAAGGAAGAAGATTCATTAGAGAACTACTTAGACCCACGTCCGTACTTGGGGTAAGAGTTAGAAAAGGAGATGGCACGATGTAAGTTTCCCGATGAAAAGGAATAGTCGTGGAAAGATGCATACAATTTATAGTGGAGTTGGTGAAACAGCTTCGTCAACGTTTGACAGTGTTCCACTGGGTATAAGTGGATGCCTGCAACCCCATAAAGCCTGGAATACTGGAATGACCAAAGATGTTTTCTGATCACGAAGAAATTCTCACACTCACTTTTGAGTTCCAGTGGAGGAAGCTTCATCATGTATTGTGGAAACAAAACACTGGCACCTTTGCACTCTGGGCTGAAATAGCGTCGTCCAGAGATGCGACAGAAGAAAATCCCTTCAAGTGACCTCTCTGAGTTGGCATGGACTGTGCTGCCATTGCTTCACTCCGACGCTGAGGTAGAGCGTACTGAAAAACAATGGTTCATTGAAATCATACGAGTCATCGTATCCGCAACCCGGACCATCACACAGACCACCACAACAACCCTAGGCACGACGCCGAGGACGAAGAGATTGCTGATTGGGAATTAGCAGATCTGGAATAATGGTGAATCGTAGCTGTTATTAAAAATCTGACACGTCAAAGAGCAGAAATAATTCGAAGTAGCATTATGTCGCTATCATTGTAGTGACTTTAGCGCTTTTTTTAGCGCTTTCTGGGAGTGAATCTAGCGCCATATGAAAATTTTGAGTTGGCAACTCTGGGCCGGCTGCCACTTTCTTCAGTATGAGAGCAACCTTGAATTAGTGTGTATGTCTGTGTTCTCGGTGGGATACACGAGGCTACACCCGGATCAAGTGATTCAGTATTTCATTACGAACGTAGGGAAGAGTGATAAGTAAGGAGGAAATGGTTGTTTGATGGATTACTTGAGGTTTAAAGCCAATCGACAGTTGGGGGAGGGAACATTGAAGTCGTCAATGTTAAGTGACTTTATATAGCTGATCGAAAATTTCAAATATCATCAGTAAAGGCGGGCGAAGTTTATCTTACACATCCGTGTACGACAGAATATTTTAGCAATGATAAAGGTATCAAGGAATAAGCCAGTGCATACGTGAATAGATAAAACGATGAAAAACGAAGGTAAGAGGCGTTGCATTCGCGATACTGCGTCATGTCTGTCTGTGGGAGGAGGGGACTAGTGTGGTACGGCCCCTCCTGCTTCCCCATGGCCTCGACTAAGTCTGACGTTGACCATGGCTAGAGGAGCGAATGGTGGCTGTTGACAAGAGTGTCCACAGAGCGTGATAACGCATGTCAAGATATGCTTATAATGTCACCCAATTTCACCGTACAATAACGACGCAAAGTAACCTAACGTGGCCCGGCCTCTTAACGTACGAACGTAGCGTTGCTCGTCCTTTCAGGGTTAAGGCCATGCATGCTTTCATGGCGTGTATTTCCCCATGAGGATGTGGTGGTACTATTTGTTGTCAGTGTTGTATCTGTTGTGGGTTTTTCTCTTGCTCGTACTGTGTTGCTTGCTGTGAGTCACGTAGACTCTCTCTTTTTTTCTCTCTCTCTTTCACTTGGAAATTGCAAGAGAAAGAGTAGATATTTCAAGTTATCTTTACGCTTTCATGTGCGTGTATTTCAGAAATATTGTGTTGGTCGGTTATATACAAGAATTGGAAATGTTCCACATATTTACGTTCAAAGTCCACTCACTGAACAATCATGACAGAAACTTGTGTAGCTATACGTACACAACGAGCACACACAACGTAGAACGAGCTGAGTGAAAATGAAGTAAATGCGGAAATAAAGGCACTGTTAAGTTGCATAATACCAAGAGATGGGCTTGTGAGAGTCTTCACTCTTCCCTCATTATGCACAAATAAGTGAACACACACACACACACACACACACACACACACGTAGACACGATTGTTGAAGAATAAAAATTGTAGGTAGTGACTATAGAGATAATTGCTTGTGATGTAAATTACAGTAACTGGATCTTTTGGTTATGCAAAATAGAGCAACAGCTGTTCGCACATGCAACGTTAGCATACAGTTACCAGATAATTCTATATTTATATATTTCTTTGCCAATATTCAATGGAAATATAAGTAATCCTTCAATGGCTGTGATGGACAAATCACAAGTGGGGATTTTTGCGTCAATCCAATCAGTAATTGAAAGATATTAATACATAAAAATTCGTAATTCGTATAAATTCAAGAGAAAGGCTCGTAACTTCGAGTGCTCGCTTATACATTGCTCAGGAGTTTATACAATAAGACACGAGGACAGACCTGGTCTGTATCCGTTGAATTACATGGAGCTGAACCTCAGTCCACCGGTGGAGACGTTCCTGGAGAATAAACAAGGAGGAGGAGTTGGTGGCAACGTACACGAGTTACCAACGTATTCATTTTTGTGATATTTTTTTTCGCAGCCATCCACCCCCCGAGTCTATACGATCTAGGTTGGGCTAGGATTACCCTCTCTTTTTCTCTCTTTCTCTTCCTTAACGCGTGTGTGATCGTTATAACAGTGTGTAAACAGTTACGGAAACTACATCGACGTGATCCACCCCATGAAAATTGGGACTCGAGATACAATAATCATCATTACGCCTGCATTTTCCTACTGGGACTTGTGTGAGGGTGACACACACAGTCAGTCGGCTCCGCCCCCACCTTGCCCGCGCCACCTCCCTCTCCCTCCCTCCATCCCTTCCACAGCGTCGGGAAGCGTGAGGCGATCAACAGGTGTTTTCTAATGCAACTTGGCCGCGCCCGAGTTGAAGTGATTCAATAGCGTGAATGTTTAGCTCACAACCTGTTTCCGGTTTTCTTTCATCCGTGGTTGATTAAGAATGTATTGGAATATCGTAATATCTAAAGGAGAAAAAATGTTAACTTCATCTGCTCAATCGTGCTGGTCTTTTAGCATAGCCAATTGCATTTAGAACAACAGTATCACAAGTTTTCCTCCTTTGTAAAACTGGACAGTCTCTTGGGTAATTCCCCGGCTTGTTACAGCTCCTCGAACACAATGCTTCCACTTACCTCTCTCTCCACTGCCACTTACTGAACCAGAACTCTCGCCTATATATATATATATACCTCCCTCGCGCCAGTACTTCCTAGTACCACCCTTGCTATGGGTGGACATTGTGTAAGGAGCGCGTGACATACTTCTTCATGTCATGAACGACCCTGATTCCGGTTCTTGCTCGCCTATGTCCTCTGTCCAAAGATCCAACCTTGATTCACCGTGGGTGCATGTGTTGGCATAACCCATCCCCATGAGAAGAGGCTGTCCTAACCATTGTCACTGTTGCGTCCTTGTTCTCATTTCTGCCGTCTCTAGGAATCTTTGAAACACCTTGATATTCTATGGTGACTCATACTATTTTTTTCCAAACTCTGTTATCCTTATTGGAATCAGAACCCGGTTACCGTCTCATATAGTTTTTAAATCGTTTCCCGTAACTTTTATTCAGCCAGCTCTTCCTATCCGTCGTGAGATGGTTTCTGTTATATATGTAAGACTTCGGTCATTGTTCTCGTGAGGGGGTCTACGTGTGCACCTGCTGCAATGGCCTTGTCCCAGGGCAAAAGTGTCTGGCCTCTGCTTCCCATACTTAATGAGCGACAATCAACTTCTACTCACATTCGTGTTCTTCATCCTCATCCTTAATACGTCGTCGACCCGGCCCATCATTTTATCCGGTCCTTCTGGCGTCGGCAACACCACAGTACCATCTACATACAACAATAGCATCAGCCTTCGTATACCCCATGTTCTATGATTGCTAAGTACTTCACCGCAGTTGTAACCCCCCCTTCCCCCCTCATATCCCTTACGCTCAGCCCTATCCAGTAAATGAAAATATTTGACCTCAGTGACATGACAAGACCTTGAAGTTTTCCCCACATATATTTCAAACCACACACACACACACACACATACACACACACACACACACACACACACACACAAGCACAGT
Source organism: Panulirus ornatus (assembly GCF_036320965.1). NCBI lineage: Eukaryota > Metazoa > Arthropoda > Malacostraca > Decapoda > Palinuridae > Panulirus > Panulirus ornatus. The sequence continues at coordinate 55,798,102 of NC_092234.1, read as the reverse complement.
TTTCATTACAGAAGCTCTTAACAGCGTTAAACAAATATATATTTCAATACAAAAGAGATGGTGTCAGAATTTCTTGCCCACTGCGCCTTGGTGTTCATAGAATCGCACACGTCTCGTAAATTCATTAATGCTGCAATCACTTTCCTTATCTTTAAAACCTTCTCCACCTCACCCAGGAAACTTGAAAGCTGATGACACGTCACTATATTGATTTAGGAATCCTCTGTCCTGGAACAAAATATTTGTTACAAACTAAGTTATTAGGGAATGTAATTATCGAGCCTAATTAGAGCTACGAGAGGGAGTACTAATGAGTTTAGTGCTGCAGTGGGGATGTAGGAAAATGGTTTAGTATAGCGCAGGGTGCATTGGTCAGGGTTATTGCCATTATTTCATGTGTGATGTGTGTGGGGGTTATGTGATATGCATCCCGTATGAGTGTTATGTGACTTGTGCTTCGCATGGATGTTATGTGATACGTGTTTCGTTTTTTTTATGTTATGTGACCGTATTTCGTTTGCATGTAATGTGGCTGTGTTTCGTTTGTATGTTATGGGATATGTTTCGAATGGGTGTTATGTGACCGTGTTTCGTTTGGATGCTATGTGATATGTGTTTTCGTATGGGTGTTATGTGACATGTTTCATTTGGATGTTGTGTGACATGTTTCGTTTGGATGTTTGTGACATTTTCGCTTGGATGTTGTATGTGTTTAATTTGGATGTTATGTGATATGTATTTCATTTGTATGTTATGTGGTATGTGTTCCGTATTGATATTATGTGATAATGTTCCTTTTGTATGTGTTGATTCATAATGATGTGATGAAATATGATTTGAGTGGAGGTTATGTGAAAACGTGTTTCTTTTAGATGTTATGGGATGATGAAGGTGTTTCGTGATGTTTCACGTGGAAATCATGTGATGACATTTCGTATGGATGCTATGTAATGACATGTATAGCGTGGATGTTATGTGATGAAATATTCGTTTGGATGTTGAGACGATGTTCCGTGTGGATGTCATATGACAGTCTGTTTCGCATGGATGTCATGTGACGGTGTGTTTCGCATCGATGTTATGTGACGATGTGTTTGTCATGTGACGGTGTGTTTGTCATGTGACGGTGTGTTTGGCATGGATGTTATGTGATGATACATTTTCGTGTGTGGATATATGACGATAATGTATCATGTGAATGCCTTGCTATAACCCTGTGCTTATTTTTTTTTTAAGTTTATCACACTTATCGTTATTGCATATCAGTAACATATCTGTTGTACTTCAGAATTGTAAAAAATTATATGTACACACACACACACACACACACACACACACACACACACACACACACGGAGTTGGTCGACAAATGGATATCTGGCGTAAGCTAGGGTGTGTAGATGTGTGTGCATTCATAAGATTAAGACGTGGGATGTATATACAAGGTTAAGAGACGAGGCAACACGAGTGTAATACTCACTCCTCATGACGCAGTCAGGGAGGTGTATGTATTACCGGTACTCCCCCCAGCCTGGGTATTGATGGGGAGAGGATGGGTTAGTGACTAGGTTGTGTGTAGTGAACCAGCACTTCAGTGGCTGTCAAGTGTCACTCATTTGGCCCATGCTGCTGTCTTTTCCTTGTGCCTCACCCTCAGACATACACAAAATCTCCATCTCCCACATCACTTGACTCACACTTGCTGTATTAATTGTATTTTCGTGCGATGAGCGATACGCGCAAGCCCTGCCTAGTGGCAACATTTCTTTGCAAGTATCTCTCTCTCTCTCTCTCTCTCTCTCTCTCTCTCTCTCTCTCTCTCTCTCTCTCTCTCTCTCTCTCTCTCTCTCTCTTACATTCTTAGAACAGTGAGGCAAAATCTGTCTCACCAAATATAACACACAGTTAAAACAGAATGGTCAGATAAGTTTTAAGAAACACCATTTTTAACCTTAACACATAAACTCTGAGCAAGATAAACACAAAATCGTACATAACAACTTTACTTCCGTGTCTCACAGATATAAACCCTCAAAAACTTTCCTGGCGAACCTCTTTGTTTTCCCGCCCAGCTGACGTGTTTATTGAATTTATGTAAGTATATGACGTATGACGTCAGAGTATCTCTCAGTATAGTGCAGTGTGGAACAGTTCTGTAGGTCTCGGTATGCGCCATTGAATAATTCAAATACCTTGAACACTATGCAGCTGAACCACGTAGCCAACGGCGCAAATGAAAGTTGCCAGGGAACATTTATTCCAGCGCACCACTACCCACCCTGGCAGCCAATGGGCGTCTTTGTTGTCATGACGTCATTAGAGGATTGCTTAACGTTCAGCCACTCAGCTTGTTTGTTTATCATGACGTCACTATATGGCTAGTCCCCGTGGGCCACTCAGCTCGCTTGCTTTTCATGACGTCACTGAGACCGAATGGCATTGGCCACTCAGGTAATCTGTTATCATGACGTCATATAGTGGCCTACCCGTTGCTGTCCTATGAGCGACCTCGTCTCGACGTCACAATATAGCTCTCCATGCTCCATGCGAGACTGGGTTCTGACGCATGTAGCTTTTAAATCCCCGGCGGATGTTAAATACCGTAATGTTTTATCTCGATGTTTGAATTGGTCGTAGAGGGAGGTATGATTCAACGACCCAAGCATGGAAGCATAAGCGTAGGAAACGCGCTGAGGCTCTTTCCCTCAGGAGCCCTTCATACTACCTGGACCTTCATATCGGACCGTTGCCCTGCTGCAGTTAAGGGCTCCATGAGTGTCCCTTTCCAGTGCCCTTCTCCTCGCGCTTAGTTCTAGTAATAGAATTTACACGTGGGGAGACTGAGTTGTATATATATATATATATATATATATATATATATATATATATATATATATATATATATATATATGAAGAGGAGGACAACGCTTCGATGGAGGCAGGGGCGTCTCATTCTCTTTTATGAGAGTTAGTGAGAATATGATGCGGTGACTATAATGTTATCATTCTCTTATGCACGAAAATCATGCACAGGAGATAGCAAAATGAGACTCAGGTATTCCTCCTATCTGCAGCGGGTTTCTTCTGGCACATGCAAGTCCTTAAGCAAGTTGAATTCCTTGTGAAACGACGTACGAGAACATGGTGCCACATTCATCACTCCTGGGAGAGACTTGTAAAGTAATAGTTACATTGTGAGTCTCGCTTGACCATTATCCTATGATGGTGGTTAGACGAGGCACTAAGAGCCTTCAGTCGTCTGATCCAATCACCATCTACCTTCATCCCAACTCCACGTGAGTGACATCAGCTCCCCCGTCTCCAGGGGCAGCAGTATACTGCCCCCACACCCTCCTACATCCCTATTTTACGTGACCAAGGTCGTCCCCCATCCTACATGGCGTGTCTCTTGTCACCCCTGATTCTGTCTGGCTTTTTAAACCCCGCAAGTCAAGAACGACTCAAATAATGTAGTTAATTACCATTGCAAGAAATATTTCGTAAGACAAGATATATATGGAGTGACGCGACCCGGTCTGAAACTCAGCTGTGTCTCTTGTGTATATTTAAGACTCCTTCGGTGGGATGTGAGTTCGCGATACATCGGATTTTTCCCCACAGGTACGACCCCAGAACCCAGACCGTCTCTTTAGCAGTAATGATTGGGTCTTTTTAACACCCATACGCCCTTTTAGCGCGACGGTACGATGTTGAGCGCGACGTTACATGTTGAACGCGACGGTACGATGTTGAACGCGACGATACGATGCTGAGCGTGACGGTGCAACCCTTGAGCGAGTCAGACCCAGAATTAATCACAACGGTAAGACTCTTGAGCGTAGTGGCGCGACCCTTGAGCAAGACGGTACGACCTTTTGGTATGACAGACTGATCTCTCCTCTGACCAATTAGACCAACATACCCAAGGATCGTACCGTCGTGCTCAAGGGCCGTGCAAAGGGGGGTGAACCAAGTCGATCCATTACCTTCGACAGGTGTACTGAGCACCTCTGCTGAACCCACGGTGTTCGAATCCTTCCAACGACCTTTATCTACGACAGTACACCAGTCGTGTCAATACATCAGCTTCACACAACAGGAAACGATACAACGGTCAACCATCAGTAGATACCGTCATCACGTAAAGGGAACTTGTTTTCCAGCGATGATACTGGACAGTAGTTAGATTTCGCCTCTTGGGAACCATGAGTCATTTACTGAGAAATCGTCGTGGTGGGAGCACTTGAGGGATGGATGAAGGTGGTGCTGAGGGTCGTCAGCTGGAGTTCGTTCGTGTCAAGTGCTGATTGACGTCATCTCGTCCAGAGAGGGCCGGGGGTGTGTCTTCACCTCCAGCGACTATTTCTGTTTGCTAACGAGAGGGTCCAGCAGCGTGGGTCGCACACTGTGCGTGGGGTCGAGTCAGGTTTGAGGGTTCTCGTTGATGTTCTTAGCTCTCCTCCTCCTCCTCCTCCACCTCTCTATCTATCTAACCCTCATTTAC
>NC_092234.1:55776098-55788598 GCF_036320965.1 Panulirus ornatus | reverse complement strand
CTTTCAATTGGCGGATGTAGTTGCTTGGCGTTGACGACCTTAACTACCCTGGCAATTACCGATTAGCCTAAAACCTCCCCAAACAACCAACCAGCCAACCAGGACCAACACTTTTCCCAGATAGAAAAACGGGAAAGTTCTTGTAAAATGGCTAAAGGGATTATAATGATAGCGAGGCTGAGTGATGTAAGGTTAGGTGAGATTATACACGAAAGTGATTGGGAATGTCATGGGATATTTTCTTTCTCATTTTACAGAGTTGATCGACTGTCTTAACTTTACTGATACTGGAAATCACTGTTCATTGTCACTGTTGATGGTAGATATAGAGAGGAGGAACTACCCTTCGTTATAGCACAGAGACGAGAAAGAAAAGTGTTAGTGGCATTTTCATAAGACTGTCAGAGAGAAAAAAAATAGCACGAAGAAAACGAGGGAAAAGAAGATAAGATTTGGAAGCTTGTTGGTGATGGTGTGAGGCTGTGTGCCTGACCCTCCCACCCTGTGATCCCATCACGTCCCCCTTGCCTCCTTGTGACCTGTCAATCTCTCTCGATCCCCACTCTACCCTTCCCTTGTCTCCTTGTTCACAGTTCCCTTCGTACCCATCCCCCTTCCCTTGCTCTCTCTCTCTCTCTCTCTCTCTCTCTCTCTCTCACCCGTTCCCTCCACGCCTGCATCCACCTCCCTCTACTGGTGACTGGTGCCCCACAGCAGGCGCTCCCACCACTCCCCAACCTCCATGAGCACCCCAGCCTACCCTCCGTCAGACGAGACCCTCTACGGCTTCAGTCCTCGTGGGTACTCGGCAGCAGAAGCCTCCGGAAGCTCTCATCACTCTCCTTCAGAACTGACCACCATCCGAGGCGGAGCGCCAACCCACAGGATGGAGCGACGCCCAGTGAAGGAGGGGACCTTCAACCTCATGGAAACGATTGAAGGTAGGGTGAGGCAGAGGGTTGTTGGCTATACTCTCCTCATGTTCTACACACACACACACACACACACACACACACACACACACCTCCTCCAGATGATGTGGTGAGTGAGTAAGTATTCTGAACTCGTTTCGTGTGTTAATGAACTTTGTATTGATTCACGTATAGGGAGAGTGTGTTGATGGTCATTTGTGTGTCATATATGAATGTCCACTGTGATTGGTGTTTCGTTGAATAGTAGTAGTTGGTCAAATCAGGATGAAGGACAGGGTGCATGATGGATGAGTCACTCGTCAGGAGTTTGAAGACAGTGATGACGGATTTCCGTAATGATACAGACATTATGGTTTGGTGGAGGGTGGAGGGTTGTCATCAGATGAATCCATCTTGGATGTGTTGTATAAGAGCTGTGATCAGTGTGGTTGTGGAGGGTTAAGGTCTAAAACAGTATCGTGTGGATGATAATGAGAAGATCTGGTTGATTGTGTAGCGGATCAGTATATCAAGGTGTTTGAATATTAAAAGACAGCAATAATGTGTGTTGGTAGGAGTTTGGGGGGCTTCAGAATAGATAGAATGTTGGCAGGTGGCTATATGTCTGGGATTTTGTTATGTAGTCTGGAATGGTTCAAAGTACCTGTGTGTACTTGAACTGTAAATGAACATAAGGTTTATTATTTGTAAAGTTTGATATGTTGTGAGGACTTCATGTAGGGGAGTTCTTTAAAGTTTTAATTACGTTGCGAATGTTATTTGGGAGTGAAGGGTGGGTCACCGGTTGGTTCTGGATGGATTTTATGTAGGTTTTTAATAACTCTGTTCTGGGGTGTGTTAGCTTTTTCGCTGTTTTGTTTATGGCTATTTTTTTTAAGTGATGTTTCATGAATATATATATTTTTTTGGTGGGGGAAGGGATGTTGTATGCGTGTGTGTGTGTGTGATGATAACAATACTGATAATTATGAAGACAGTAACAAAGATTGTTTTAGTTAACAGTTGACTGAGTAAACAATGTAGCTCAAGAGCTAAAGAAAAACATAGAAAACCTAATGTGGGGTAAAGACACTGGGGCGGTAACTAATGGAGAGGATGTCAAAATAGTCAGTCTTCACACAAAGATTATGTCTCGTTCATGTTTCTTTTTGCACAATGAGTGGGATGAGCCTGTTCTCGAGCCGGTTCCTCTGAGCTCGGCTAGGTTCGCGCCGGTTGTGGTAGCAAACTGTCATTCAACGCTGAGAAATCTTCGGCAGGGAGATGTCATGATGGAGGAAATGGTGTAGCAGTTTCTTCCCGCGTTGTAGGATGTGATCCAGGATGATGGCTGACGAGAGAGTCAGGAGACTCAGTCTGTGGAGTGTCTCTTAATGGGCGATTAACTAAGGACGGAGGGTGATCTTGCTCGCTCTTACTGTGCATCATGTTTAGAAGACCCTGGTCGTGTGCGGTGGGTAGGGAGGAAGGACAGACGGCGCGGGGCATTAGGTGAGTTTTTAGGAAGCATGTGTGGATGAACTTGATTTCAGTGACATGAAGTCCGTCTTGAGGCGTTGGGCGGGGTATGTAGAGACGATAGCTGGAGGACATGATGAAGGTGATGAAGATGATGATGTGTTCTTCCAGCGGAGTTTACCAGTCCAGTGTTACACCGAGGTGATTGGTGGAGGACTGAGCAGTCTGGAGGGAATGGGACATTATGATTGGAGGCGAGACTGATACTTGTCACGATCGTGTTGGTTCAATTGATGGTCAGGTGGTTAGGCAGTGTTGTTAAGGATGACCTGAAGGGTAGTGTAGTCGAGAGAGAGAGAGAGAGAGAGAGAGAGAGAGAGAGAGAGAGAGGTGTTGTTGTCAACGCTGACACCAATGATAGAAGAGTCGTCACCGTTCCGCTTGGGAGGCTGAAGAAACACAGGCTACCTTAAGGAACGCCACGGGTGAGGGTGAGGGTGAGGGTGAGCTGGATGGTGGCGATGGCCTCCTCCTCGAAGCGCAGAGTCTGACACCTCACTGTGTGGACGTCTGCAAGCCATGACAGGAGACTACTTCTCTCTCTCTCTCTCTCTCTCTCTCTCTCTCTCTCTCTCTCTCTCTCTCTCTCTCTCTCTCTCTCCCCAGACTATTGATGGCTTAATGAATGGTTGATGATATGGACGATTAGATCCAACAGTTTGGTGAGTTTGTAAAGTGTTGTGAGAACCACAAGGGGGTGTCTTGCGTCTCTCTGGGTTACGATGTATATAGTCTTGGAAGTTAATGAGCAAGCGGATGGTGGGGGAAAGTTAACATATTACTTGATTGTTTAGAGTCTGTGCATACTGTTCGTATGTGTCATGACCTTTTTGTGGTTATGATGACACACACACACACACACACATACACACAGGCGCGCGCGCGCAAATCCATGGCGCAGCAATCAACCCACACCCAGTGTTCATCCTTCCCTCATGGGTGATCGATAGATGGCTACCTGACTAAGGCTGGTGTGTGTGTGTGTGTGTGTGTGTGTGTGTGTGTGTGTGTGTACAGACACAGGAGTAAAGGCAAGGTATTTATAGACAAGATTAGAAGATGGTGCCCCACGAGTGTAAAACTCCTTCCCCGTACAATATAAAGTGGGAAAGGTAATTATAAACAGATGAATATTACAATCCCATAATAGAGTTTATCATTATCTGTTTATTGTAAGAGTTTACTCATAGAAGTTGTTTTAGTATTTATACGTTGACACTGTAATTAGATTATATTTCTATTTTTAAGTACTTTTGTAATTGAATCATATTTCTTTCTTTAAGTCGAAATTCCACACAAGTGGTAATTGTTTACATTAAACGGAAATTCATTAGTGAATTATTTACTCTAATGCTTTTCTGCCACTCAGTTAATTCCTTCCTGAAACATACATTTCTTAAGCAATTTTTTTTCCTGTATTTTTCTCTCTGTTACGTGAATTTAGTAATTTACCAACGTCTTTAAGCATGAGTTAATGTACACACACACACACACACACACACACATATATATATATATATATATATATATATATATATATATATATATATATATATATATATATATATATATATCGGGCCATCGAGATCTGAGGGTGTACAGTCGATACGGTACAACAGATTGCCTTTTAGGGCTGGATCAGCAACAAACCATTCGTTCGTAAATGAATTTCATCCCGGAGAGAAGCACAAAGAAAACGAGAAACGAGTAATCTAAACCATTCCAGATCGACCTGCCGGAGCTCGTGTCAGGGAGAGAGTTATAACTTAAGAGTCACATAAATACACAGACCACACAGACCCAAGCGAGGTGGTTCTAGCCTCAACACAACAACAATAACAACAAAAATATATATAGCAGTCTCCTTACCTTGCCCAAGAGGCCTCTCTTGTTTAGTCTATATTTTGATAATAAAGTAAGTTTTTTTTTCTTTTTCTCTTTTTTTCTTTTGTGTGTGTGTGTGTGTGTATGTGTGTATGTGGGTTGGGGTGGCTAAAAAAAAATGCCCTAGATATTTTTTGGTATTTTTCTGAGGGTAATATATTTCCTTAAAGCTCCAACATAAGAACCATATTTCTCCCCAGTTGAACACAAATCTTGGGGTTGAAATATTGTTTTGGTTCTCATTAACTCCCTTAATTAGGTATTCAAATAGTTACTCTCTATGAAGCTCCTGTGATTATTGGCTTCGTATTTAATGAATATCTGTCGGCTTCACGAACCAGGATGAGGTATTTTCCACAATTATTTCAAGTATAGACGTATTCCCTTATGGTACAGATCAATTTTAAAACAAAAGGTATTTTGAGCTAAAAAATAAAGATACACTGATCTCATTACCTGAATTTTTTGGTACATTTCTGAAAGATATAAGCATTAAGGAGCAATATGAGATATTTTTCATGTTTATTTGAAGTATAGAAGTGTTTTGAGTACGTTATATTTAAATTTCAAAAGAAGGTCTTTTGGGATTTAAAAAAAGGAAAAATATTTACCTGCAATTTTTTGATATTTCTCTGAGTGTAATAGATTCACATGAAAACCTCAGAATATGGACTATCATTCATACTAAATACGCATCGGGATAGAAATATTGTTATTTGGGGGACTCATTAAGGCCTGTAATTAAGTATTTATATTGTTACCCTTTTCAAAAGATTCTTCGTTTCGTATTTGATGGGTATCGAAAAGCTTGGGGAAGCATTATGAGATATTTTCCACGTTTATATCAAGTATAGAAGCGTTTAATTGTGCTTTATTTCAGTTTAGATTTTTTTTTGGTGGGGGGGGGGGGGGCAGAAAGAGATACCCTGAACTATTATTAAGCTACATCTTTTTATTCTTTCTCATAAATAGGGAAATAGATTCACTTGAAAAACCCCGCAGTAGAAGGACTCGTTTTCATGCTTAATACGAATCTGGCGTTTGAAACCATTGTTTTGGGTGTCATTAAGACCTGTAATTAAGCAGTTAGATGGTTACTCTCTATGAAGATCCAGTGTGATTATTTTGGCTTCGTTATTTCATGCATATCTGTCGGCGCCAGGAAGCTTTATGACATGTTTTCCATGATTTTATCACAGGCATAGAAGCATTTTCTATTATGGTGTAGTCCAGTTTGGAAACAAAAGGTATTTGTGGCTAGAGAGAGAGAGAGAGAGAGAGAGAGAGAGAGAGAGAGAGAGAGAGAAGGGAGGAAAAGAAAACGATGGAAGGAAGGTAGGAGAGAGAGAGAGAGAGAGAGAGAGAGAGAGAGAGAGAGAGAGAGAGAGAGAGAGAGAGAGAGAGAGACCTAATTAATGACGGGAAATGGAAGGAGAGTAAGATACGTGACGACGCCAGTAAAGAAGGGAGCTAGGAGAGGAAGAGAGAAGTGTGTGGAGAGAAGGAAGGAAGAGAAGGAAGAGAAGGAGAGTCAGAGTAAGGAGTGAGGAAGACCACGAGGACCAGAATAAGCGAGGAGAAAGACAGGAAGGCGGAAAAAAAAGGTGGAAGGAAGACAAGGTGGCGCAGAATATAGGGGAAGGAAGACAAGAAGAAATAGAAAATGGTTTATGGAGGACAAGGAGGATAAGAACAAGGAGGAAGGAAGGCAGGAAGAGGCAGAACGAAGAGGAAGGAAGACAAGATATAAAACAAGAAGGGAGAAAGTCAAGAAGAGACAGAATAAAGAGGAAGGAAGTCAAGGTGACACAGAGAAAGTGGGAAAGACAATGAAGCACAGAAGAAGAGAAAGGAAGACAGGAGGAAAGGACAGCAAGAAGGAACAGAACAGGGCGGAAGAAGAGGCACAGAACATGGAGGAAGAGGAGGCACAGAACAAGGAGGAAGAGGAGGCACAGAACAAGGAGGAAGAGAAGGCACAGAACAAGGAGGAAGAGGAGGCACAGAACAAGGAGGAAGAGAAGGCACAGAACAAGGAGGAAGAGGAGGCACAGAACAAGGAGGAAGAGAAGGCACAGAACAAGGAGGAAGAGGAGGCACAGAACAAGGAGGAAGAGAAGGCACAGAACAAGGAGGAAGAGGAGGCACAGAACAAGGAGGAAGAGAAGGCACAGAACAAGGAGGAAGAGGAGGCACAGAACAAGGAGGAAGAGGAGGCACAGAACAAGGAGGAAGAGGAGGCACAGAACAAGGAGGAAGAGGAGGCACAGAACAAGGAGGAAGAGGAGGCACAGAACAAGGAGGAAGAGGAGGCACAGAACAAGGAGGAAGAGAAGGCACAGAACAAGGAGGAAGAGGAGGCACAGAACAAGGAGGAAGAGAAGGCACAGAACAAGGAGGAAGAGGAGGCACAGAACAAGGAGGAAGAGGAGGCACAGAACAGGGAGGAAGAGGAGGCACAGAACAAGGAGGAAGAGGAGGCACAGAACAAGGAGGAAGAGAAGGCACAGAACAAGGAGGAAGAGGAGGCACAGAACAAGGAGGAAGAGGAGGCACAGAACAAGGAGGAAGAGGAGGCACAGGAGATCAAGAAGGAGCGAGGAAGACAATGTGGCACAGATCAAGGAAGAATCACCCTTTGCCTCCCCGACTCAAGGTTTACTTTGGTCTGTGCTGCTAATCCATGTGTTGACTGTGTTCACGATGAAGGTGAGGTCAAGTGACTCACCTTTGACCTCTCCAGGTGACATTTCCTATCGAGTAGATTGCATGAGAGTTATCTATAAGATAGCCTTGTTATCTTGGAGCCTTCAATATCATGATATTCATGGATTCCTACGATAGATTTATTTTTGTCTATCTTTTCAGAATGTTGATATAGTCAGCTATAATGCTAGTGGAATGCAGGGATAGATATTTGTATTTACGTATTCAAATTATTTACAACCATAGATTGATTTTTTTGGGGTTCACGTAGAGGCATCCGTGAGAGTTCCGTGATTCTTCTGAGAGTTCCGTGAGTCTTCCATGAGAGTTCCGTGAGTCTTCTGTGAGAGTTCCGTGAGTCTTCCATGAGAGTTCCGTGAGTCTTCTGTGAGAGTTCCGTGAGTCTTCCATTAGAGTTCCGTGAGTCTTCCGTGAGTTCCATGAGTCTGAGAGTTCCGTGATTCTTCTGAGAGTTCCGTGAGTCTTCCATGAGAGTTCCGTGAGTCTTCCATGAGAGTTCCGTGATTCTTCTGAGAGTTCCGTGAGTCTTCCATTAGAGTTCTGTGAGTCTTCTGTGAGAGTTCCGTGAGTCTTCCATTAGAGTTCTGTGAGTCTTCTGTGAGTTCCGTGAGTCTTCCATGAGAGTTCCGTGAGTCTTCTGTGAGAGTTCCGTGAGTCTTCCATTAGAGTTCTGTGAGTCTTCTGTGAGAGTTCCGTGAGTCTTCTGTGAGAGTTCCGTGAGTCTTCCATTAGAGTTCTGTGAGTCTTCTGTGAGAGTTCCGTGAGTCTTCCATTAGAGTTCTGTGAGTCTTCTGTGAGTTCCATGAGTCTGAGAGTTCCGTGAGTCTTCCGTGAGAGTTCCGTGAGTCACGTGACCTCTCAGTGACATGTCGTGGGCAGTTTGAGTTTACACATGTGTGAGATAACATTCCTGGTCACACGTCATTGAAAAGGTCCCAAGACCTGAGGCTTTCTCTCAGGTCATCACCACAGGTCATGAGTCATTAACATACTCCTAATGACCTCTTCCCTCAGGTAGGTGCAGTGCCTGGTGGTTCGAGGTTAAGGGTCATTGAACTGATTCTTCTGTAGAAATCTGGTGATCTGTAATGGTGTCGGGTCGTTAAGGGTACTACAATGGCCTGGTAACGACAGCCCGACGGAAACACTCGCCCATTTATTCACCCACCCACGCAGGGAAGGGTGGGCAGCTGCTGCATATACGAGGAATCGAACCCGGGCTAATGACATTCCAGTTCGTATCGTTAACCACAGCCCCACTGGAGGTCTCCCTCGTGATAACCTGTTAGAAACCTTACCTTCGATAATTACAGGTAGAAACCTTACCTTCGATAATTACAGGTAGAAACCTTACCTTCGATAATTACAGGTAGAAACCTTACCTTCGATAATTACAGGTAGAAACCTTACCTTCGATAATTACAGGTAGAAAACTTACCTTCGATAATTACAGGTTGAAACCTTACCTTCGATAATTACAGGTAGAAACCTTACCTTCGATAATTACAGGTAGAAACCTTACCTTCGATAATTACAGGTAGAAACCTTACCTTCGATAATTACAGGTAGAAACCTTACCCTCGATAATTTCAGGTCACTTGATGCAAGCTAGAAATTGGTCTTGTCTAGTAAGAACCTATATCTTCTAGATCACAGCTCTGGAGTTCTAGAGTCTCGGGTTCTAGGAGGCTCTAGAGAGGATCCTCGTGTTGTCTGAACCATCATGTTCTCACATACGTCATAGTTTTGGATTCTAAGACCATCAATTTGCTCCTGGAATCCTTCCTTCCAGAAGCCATTCTTCACTTGGGTTATACCAGGCCTGGGTCCGATGATATTAAACTTAGGGAAGAGAGGGGGAGGTCTTAGTACTTAAGACCTCATATCCATTCTTAAGACTTTAAGACTTAAGAGGCTAAATGACCGCAACTTCTTCCTTTTACCTCCACTTTATTCCCGTCCTTGTCTACCCACATATGCTCTTTGGAGGTCACCAGTGGTGGCGTATAGGAGAGAGAAACTCATGGTTTACGAAGTGGTCAGGCAGATAGGGAGCTAACGAAGACCCTACACTGGTCTCACCCCTCGAGGACCTGTGTGGGGGGGGGGGTTATGGACCATTGGGTTGTCCACCTCCCCATCCTCATGTGATGGAGGCTCCAACCTCCCCCAGAGAACCGTATTGCCCACGACACGGTATCCCTGGCTCCGGTGGAGGATCGCCCGGTGGCGATTCCTGGAGGCATAACGAGAGAAGAGAGAGAGAGAGAGAGAGAGAGAGAGAGAGAGAGAGAGAGAGAGAGAGGTGGTAAACCATTGAGCATCGATTGACACCGTGTGGAGGTCACTGAACTGGGGACTGTCAGTTGGACGATACGCGAAGAAAACACGTCATTCATACCATGAGAGGGGACCATCAAAGACCACTCCTTCCCCTCCCCCCCCCTCTCTCTCTCTCTCTCTCTCTCTCTCTCTCTCTCTCTCTCTCTCTCTCTCTCTCTCTCTCTCTCCCTCCCTCACCCTCCCTTCCCCTTCTTCTCCACTCTCCTCCGTCCCTCCCACTTCCCCCTCCACAAAGAGCCACCCATCAACACAGTCACGGGGTCGAACCCTGTTCATCATTGTATCGGATGAGACTGGAGTGGCATCCATCGGCTTGGTCTGCCAACTGACGTATTGTGGTGTACTTCATGACGGTCGTCGATAATGCACACTGCAGAACCAGCGCTCGACCGTACACCACCGCTCGACCGTACACCACCGCTCGACCTTAAACGACCGCTCGACCGTACAACACCGCTCGACCGTACACGACCGCTCGACCGTAAACGACCGCTCGACCGTACAACACCGCTCGACCGTAAACGACCACTCGTCGGAATCCTCTCCATATAACTGTAACCAAGGGGATGATTATGTCTCTATATCCGTGTGCTATAACACACACACACACACACACACACACACACACACACACACACACATACACAACTAGACAGCGAGTGCAGGCAATATTAAAAGCACACTTTATATTTTCATACGACAGTTGCTTGCTCGGTAATCTTCTTTCGACCGAAAGGCATTTCTCGAAACACAAGAACAGCGCCACCTGATTCCATCTATTTCATTGAAAAAAAATACAATCTATAGAAAAAAGATATAAGTAACATGATTTCTCTAACTTTCCGGTAATCACCATTTAAGAATCACCCTTGATCTATTTCACGTGTGAATACGAATCAACTGATCGACATACGTACACCAGAATGTAATCGGTTTGTTATGTACCTGTAGCTTTCCCCTTCGTACGAGAATGACACACCGTCCACACTAACTGACACCCATCTGCAGGCAAAGCAATACCTCCATGACCACCACACGTCTGTCCACCATGTCATTTGCGTCGCCTTAATTTCATCAGCTAAACTTGGGTTGTACGTAACACGGTTCCTCCTGAAGGAGGGGCTACGTCCCTGACGGGGCTTCTCACCTGTATAGAGGCTATGAAGACTCTTGATGGTAATATGTTGTGACTGACGCGTCAGGTGTTGTGAGTTCCCACCTCAGCTAACCTCCCTACTCCAGCTAACCTCCCCACTCCAGCTAACCTCCCCTTCCCCGCTAACTTCCCTATCCCCGCTAACCTCCTCACCCGCAGCTAACCTCCTCCCCCCCCCCCGCTACCCTCTCCCCAAGCTAACATCTCACAACCCCAGCTAACCTCCCCATCCCTTGCTAACCTCCTCACCCCCAGCTAACCTCCTCACCTCCAAGCTAACCTCCTCACTCCAGCTAACCTCCTTACCCCCGCTAACCTTCCCCCCCACCCACAGCTAACATCCCACAACCCCAGCTAACCTCCCCACCATCCCCGCTAACCTCCCCACACCCGCTAACCTCCCCATCCTCCGCTAACCTCCCCACTTTTCCTCCCCCAGCTTGACGGTGCGACCCTTAGGTGTGATAATCTGACCTTTGACCTGACCTTTATAGGTCATATCTGTCTCTCTAACTCTTTAATCTACCTGTTTAGCTATTTATCTATATATCTGTCTATTTATATATTTGTTTGTCTCTCTTTCTGTATGTCTTTCATTATATGTATCCATCCAACTATTTATCAGTTTATCTATCTATCTATCTACTTATCTATCTAGCTATCTGTCAATCTTTCTTTGTGTATCTGTAAATGTCTATATAATATTTTCTAAAGGAAAATAAGTCTTATAACATTCATGTGACGTCTTGGTGCTCACGACTGGAGTTTTAGTGAAGGTAATATTCTTGGCCAGATTCAAGATTTGCAAAATTCGCTGAATTGGTCTTCAAACTGGATTTTCAAGGTTCTATTCTTGGGTGGGAAAGACGAAAGAGCATCGACTTGCGTTAGTGCGTGTGTGTGTGTGTTGAGAGAGAGAGAGAGAGAGAGAGAGAGAGAGAGAGAGAGAGAGAGAGAGAGAGAGAGAGAGAGAGAGAGAGTGTCCTTACAACGAGGCTGTCATTCGTAGTAACAGATAAACAAAGCTTGTTACGTACCGTAATTACTTAACTGGTTCTGTAGTGACCTTCCGGCGTTGTAATATCTGTAATCCCTGAACTGTGTATTTTCAAAAATTCAATGTGATTCATTTTTTTTTATTTCATTGATTAAAAGACAAGACTCACTTTCGCGCGCGCACACACACACACACACACACACACACACACACACACACACACTAGCCATGAATCACCAAGGGCCAACAAGGGTTCGAATCTTGGGCGAGGCAGTCGGCCTACACCCAACCCAGGTGTTCATCCTATCCTCAAGGCCGGTCGATGTATGTGTACCTGGCTTAGGCTGGTGTGTGTGTGTGTGTGTGTACACATATACGAATAAAGTTGTAGTAAATATATGCAATGTCAAGAGACGGGGCAACACAAGTGTAAAACTCCCTCCTCCAATACACACACACACACACACACAAAAGCAACCACAACACACACACACTGTTGACAGCCCCCATCCCCTAAAACCATTAACATTTTAATTATCAAACTTATTGCTATTAATCATTATCATAAAATCAATAAAACTCCTCCCTTAACCCTATGTCTCTCCTTTATTTACACTGGCCAGCTGGTAGCGCGTGCCTGGCTATAAACAAGGTCAAACCATTCAAATGGTGATTGGAGAATTTTGACTTTCAAATCAACCCTGATTTAGTCTGATCCCAGAATGAAACATATTCTGCCAGACAGCCGCCCCCACCTACACTGTATGGGAAACAGTCCCTCCATACGCTCTATGCTTCTTTCGTAAATACGTCATTCGTGTTATTTTTTTTCTTTTTTATTGGGTTGTTGTATTTGTGGTTGTGTTTTGTGTCATTTTATGTTACGGAGTCTGGGGATTATTGTGAAGTCACTTTTGTCTGCATACATTATGAGTATTATTAT